>NC_081558.1:74075223-74212504 GCF_022355385.1 Mustela nigripes | reverse complement strand
TAGTTAAAAAACGTTAAAAAAGAAAAAGGTAAAAGTTAAAAAAATTTTTTACTAGAAGGACAAAAACAAAAAACAAAAAATGAAAAAGAAAAAAATTAAATTAACTGCAAGACTTAAAAATCACAGGGCAAAAGCCATGAGTTCCGTGCTTTGCTTTCTCCTCCTCTGGAATTCTGCTGCTCTCCTTGGTATTGAAACCGCACTCCTTGGTAGGAGAACTTGGTCTTGGCTGGATTTCTTGTTGATCTTCTGGGGGAGGGGCCTGGTGTAGTGATTCTCAAGTGTCTTTGTCCCAGGCAGAATTGCACCGCCCTTACCAGGGGCCGGGGTGAGTAATCCGCTCGGGTTTGCTTTCAGGAGCTTTTGTTCCCTGAGCACTTTCTGTAGGGTTCCAGAGGACGGCAATACAAATGGCGGCCTCCTGGTCTCCGGCCCGGAGGAGCCGAGAGCCCAGGGCCCCACTCCTCAGTGCGCCCTCAGAGAACAGCACCCAGTTACTCCCGTCTGCCTGACCTCCGGCCGCGCTCCAAGCTCACCGAGCCTGTGGCTGGTTCAAGGTAATCCTGAGCTGTGAGCTTACTGTCGGCTCTGTCTCTGTAGCCATCTTTCCCGTTCCAATACCGGCAAGCTCTGCGACACTCAGACACCCCCCATCCTTCTGTGACCCTGCGGGACCTGAGGTCACACTGACCCCGCGTGGGCTTCGCCCCGGTTTAGCCTCTGGAGCGATGTCCCTCAGCGGAACAGACTTTTAAAGGTCCTGATTTTGTGCGCCATTGCTCCGCTGCTTTCCGGGAGCTGGCCCCTCCCCCCGGGGTCTATCTTTCCGACGCTTTGGATTCACTTCTCTGCCCGTCCTACCTTTCAGAAAGTGGTTGTTTTTCTGTTTCCAGAATTGCTGTTCTTTTTCTCTTCGATCTGCCGATGGATTTTCAGGTGTTTGCAATCTTTAGATAAGCTATCTAGCTGATCTCTGGCTAGCTGAAGTAGTCTCAGCCTGCTACTTCTCTGCCATCTTGACTCCTCCCCCTTCTTATAGAATCTTATAGCACTTTATATCAGGGTAATTCTGATAATTCTAAGGTAATTTTGTCTTAGCAAAATTAGTTCAGGTGTGTCCTCTCCTCTTCAAATTTTTGGAAGAGTTGAAAAGGATTGGTATTAATTCTTCTTTAAATGTTTGATAGAATTCACTAGGGGAACCATATGGCCCTGGGCTTTTTTGTGCTGTGAGGTATTTGATTACTAATTCAGTTTCCTTACTTGCTATTGGTGTCATATATATATATATATATATATATATATATATATATATATTATTGTTCAATCTTGCCAGGTTGGTTGTTTCTAGGAATTTATCTACTTATTCCAGGTTATCCAGTTTATTGATATATAATTGTGTTTCTCTGGTATCAAGTATGATATGCCTTCTTTCATTTCTGATTTTAGTTATTTGGGTCTTCTCTGTTTTTCTTAGTCTAAAGGTTTGTCAAGTTGGTTCATATTTTCAAAAAAGTTTGCTCATAATATCGTTGATATTTTCTATTGTATTTCTGATTTCTTTTTCATTTATCTGCTCTGTTCTTTTTATTTCCTTACTTTTATTGTCTCTGAGCTAATTTTATTCTACCTCTTTTAGTTCCCTGAGGTGTAAAGTTAGGTTGTTTATTTGGGATTTTTTTTTTCTTTCCCTAACACATTCATTTATCACTATAAACTTGTCTCTTAGAACTGCTTTTGCTGCATCCAGTAAGTTTTGGTATGCTTTTTAATTTACACACATTTGTGAATTTTCCAGTTTTCCTCCTGTTACTTATTTTTATTTTCATAATACTGTGGTTGGAAAAGGTACTTGGCATGATTTTAATCTTCTTAAATTTGCTTCTATGTATTTTGTGACCTGTCATATGATCTATCCTGGAGAATGTTCTGTGAGTGCTTGAGAACAATTATATATACTGCTGCTATTGGATAGAAGATTCTGTATATGTCTGTTAGGTCCATTTGACCTAAGGTATAGTTTAAATCTGAAGTTTCTTTATTGATTTTCTGTCCAGATGATCTATCCATTGTTGAAAGTAAGACGTGAGTTACTATACTATTACTGTATTGTATCTATTCTCCATTCAGATCTGTTAGTATTTGCTTAATATATTTAGGTGCTCCAACTTGACTAAATATCTGTTCATATTTGTTATATCTTCATGATGAATTTATGCCTTTAGCATTATACAGTGACCTTATTTGTCTCTTGTTACCATTTTGATTTAAACTTTATTTTGTTTATGTAAGTGTAGCTCTCCCTGCTCACTTTTTATTTCCACTTGCAATGAATATCTTTTTTCATCATTTCATTTTGAGCTTCTGTGTGTCCTTAAAACTCAAATGAATCTCTTATAGGCAGCAAATAGCTGGATCTTGATTTTAATTCAGTCAGCCATGCCAAGCCTTTTGTTTGGAGAATTTAATCCATTTACATTTAGAGTAATCATTGATAGTTAAAGACCTCCTGAAGTCATCTTAAATGTTTCCTGGCTGTTGTGTGGTTCCCAGATTCCTTCCTTCCTTTCTTTCTGCCTTTCTTTGTGAGTTGATGATTGTCTTTAGTGGTACACTTTAATTCCCTTCTCTTTATATTTTGTGTTTCTACTATAGGTCTTTGTTTTGTGGTTATCATGAAGCTTACATAAAGCGTCTTAGAGATAAGATATTTATTTTATGCTGATAACAACTTAACTTTGACTCCATACAAAAACTCTTTACTTCGCTCCTTTTATATTTTTGATGTCACAATTTACCTCTTTTAATACTAAATTCACTAAAAAGTTATTATATTTGTATTATGACTATTTTGAATTATTTTGTTCTTTAATCATTATTCTAGAGTTAAGTGGTTAACACACCACCATATTACAATATTAGAGTATTCTGAATTTGACTGTATACTTCCCTTTATCAGTGTCTTCTATATTTTCATATGCTTTGATGTTACTAATTAGTGTCCTTTCATTTCATCTTGAATAACTTATTTTAGCATTCTTTTAAGTCAGGTTTAGTGCTGATGAACTGGCTCAGTTTCATGGTGTCTGGGAATGATTCTATATCTTCCTAATTTCTGAAAGAAAATTTTATCAGGAAAAGTATTCTTAGCTAACCTGTTTCCCTTTCTTTGTTTTTTGTCCCTGCTCCCCTCGCCCCATCACCAGCACTTTAAATATATTGTCTCACTTTCTCTGGACTTGTAAGATTTCTGCTGAGAAATCCACTGATAATCTTTTGGAGATTCCTCTATAAGTCACAAGCTTCTTTTTTCTACCTGTTTTAAGATTCTCTTTATCTTTGATTTTTGACAGTTTCACTATAAAGTGTTAGAGAAGATCACTTTATTTTTAAAAATTATTTATTTACTTACTTGATAGAGAGAGAGAGAGAGCATGAGCAGGGGGAGGGGCAAGGGAGAGAGATTATCAAGCACTCCGTGCTGAGCATGGGGCTTGATGCTGGGCTTAAATCATTACCTTAAGATCATGACTTGAGCTGAAATTAAGAGTTGGACACTTAACTGATTGAGCCTACCAGGCCCCCCAGAGATCACTTTAAATTACATTTATTTGGGGACCTATGAGCTTTGTGAACTTGCATATCCAAATCTCTCCTCAGATTTGGGAAGGTCTTGGTAAAATTTTCTTAAATAAACTCTCTGCCTCCTTTCTTCCTCTCTTCTCCTTCTGGAACTCCAGTTTGTAGATTATTTATTTGATGGTCTCCTATTGTTCATCCAAACTCCCTCACATTCATACATAAGTACACACATGCATTAATTACTTACTTTATTTATCATTTTTGTTGTTGTTCTCTTTTGACTGGATAATTTCAAAGGTCCCATCTTCTACTTTATACATTCTTTCTTCTACTTAATCCATTTTGCTCTTGATATTCTCTATTGCATTTTTCATTTCATTCCTTACATTTTTCGTGTCCAGAGTTTTTCTTTTGTGTTTAATGATTTCCTATCTCTTTGTTAAACTTCTCATTTTGTTCATGTATTGTTTTCTTAATTTTGTTGAATTGTCTTTCTGTGTTTTGTTTCAGCTCATTGAGCTTCTTTAAAACAACTATTTTGAATTACCAGGTAAATTGCAGATCTTCATATCTTTGGCGTTGAACACTGTAACAATATTGCAATCCTTTTGTGGTATCATGTTTCCTTTATTTTCATGTTCCTTAAGTTTGAAGTAGTAGTCATCTCCTCTAGTCTTTACTGACTGACTTGAGGAAGAAAATATCTTTCATTAGCCCCACTAGAGATTCTGAAGCTTTCTTATACTTTCTCCAAATATGCCTGCTCTATGCTTCTTGCTCCCTCTTGTGGTGGAATTCTTAAGCTTGTATGCCCTCTCTGGATCCTACAACTGCACCAAATTAGGTGCTGACAACCTCTCTTTTGCTTTCTCAAAGGTGAAGGTAAAAACTCAAGTTTTGGCCCACAGATTTTAGTTGGCTTTCTGTGTGTGCTCACTAGCTGTCTATCTAAATTCACTCTCACCACCATCAGGAGCACACACAGGGTGTGGGGTGTGTCTGTGTGAATGTGGGATAGTTGAGGGGTTAACAGGTGAGGCATCCCCAGTACCTTTTGCCTTATTTCTTGTTTGAGTCCACAATGTAGTTTTTAGGACCAGTGTCCTTTTAATACCCTTTGAAAATCTGACCTGCCACTCTTCCAGCTTTATCTCACACTCAAGTGATGCAGCCATGACTTGATATTCTAACTGATATTCAAACTCTTTCTCATGTCTTCTCCAGTATATCCAAAACACACACACACACACACACACACACACACACACACACACACCTTTATTTATTTATTTATTTATTTATTTATTGCTTCAGTGGTATGCTAGAAATTTTCCCCTGGCAAACTGGATTTCCACTAATATTCTCTCATCTATGGGTGATTATCTAAGATAGTGTTCTTCAGGGGCTACCAGACCACAGTGGGGAGGGGGCACTGGAGCTAGTTCACAAGCCAATGACGTGTTCAAAGCTGGACCAAGTAGTTTTGTATACATGAGTGTGTGACACTGTCTATGGCCCTTGGTATATGGTACTATATCCCACAGATCCCATAAAGGCACTTCTATCCATGGATGGATGCCAAATTATTGTTGTGGAGGCTCTATGGGTGAGAGGCATCATATTGAGCCATGTTGTGATGTCCTCCCTGATTTCAAAAATGAGAATAGTAGATTGACAAAATCATTAATACAGTGGGTTCAGAATCTGTTAGAGTTCCTGATTTACATAGTAGGAACTTAATAAATCTTTGCTGGATGAATGAATGAATGACCATTATAGGTTATTGTAACAATTCAGCTCTGATAAAGCATTATGATTGTAAACTAACTTTGGCTGAGGGATTTTTTCTTTAACTCACTCCTGACCAGTTACCTGGGAGGGCATAATCTCTCAGCTCACTAAAACTGGCTCAAGGTAATCATTCCACCTATTGATGGGAATGGTGGTTGTGGTGGCATTGGCAGTGGTAATGGGACAAGATGGACATCTTTGTTTCTTAAGGAGACATACATCAGGGAGTTGAAAATGAAGATTAACAACTCCTACATTTTAGAAGCCTTAAATAAACTGGATATATATCATATGTGCATATATATGTCCATATACATCCACAAAGTACATACATTTTTAAAGGATGTTTAGTTATCACAAGTAGCCATGATTTTTCAGTGCAATTACTCCATAAATACAAAAATGTTTCGTAGCTCCACAGCATGCATGCCTTTTGTTTTAAAGTGGAGCCTAAGGTTAAACAATAATAAAATTGAATGGTAGGCCTTTGTGATCTCTGGTTTTCTGTGCATCCTGTATTTATTACATTATGATTCATATCACTTAGACACTTATGGGAACTATTCACAAATGCGTTACACTAGAGGGAAAAAAAAAGAACTTTGAGTGCTGTGAATAAGTTAAGCATCATATTCAGCTTGATTGTCTTTTCTTACCACCTCCTGGACACATGTTTTACCCACTACCTGAATTATTCAACCACGCCACGAAACTCCGAGTCTCCAAGTCTCACGGCCAAATCACTGGGAGTTGACATCCCAACCTATGCAAGCAAATCTACCCCTCATCCATATTAAAAAAAAAAAAAAGTCCAAACAAAAAGAATATTGAACTTCAGAGAAATTGTCAAATTCCGAACAAATTTGGACTTCCTTTTCCCATTGAAATTCTTTTTTTTTGATGTCTCTGAAAAAGTGACTTAGGCAACTTTGCACATAAACTTTTAGATGAAGCTATCCTAAAGACTCATTTTCTTGTATTGGTGAATAAATTTTAGCCTTTTTCTTGCATTGATGAATGTTTTAACCTTTTAGGATCTATTTGGGAATTATATTCACATGTCAAACATAAACTGTCTTTCCTAGTGTTCATATTTAAAGTAATTGAACAGAATTGCTTGATAAGCCCAATGCAAAGTAAAATTTAGATTAAGTTGTTTTCTAATTCAAAGGTAAATTGTAGTAGACGTTGCTGAAATCATTATCACTCAAAAATTAATTTACATTCCGTGAGGAGAATGGTATGTTGTTGTGGGTACAAACAAACACATACATATCTCCAGGGATGCGGCTTCAAAAGCAACCCTAATCAGATGTTTATATAGCAAATATTGCCACTTTTTAAGGATACAATATCAAATAAAGTAAGAGTTTATTCTCTTAGAGAAGACTTTTGATTGGATATAACACACAAATATCTCTATGTATTCTATACTCCCAGAAAATAAAGTACGGATTTACTAAAGTACTGATTGACTGATTGCAACCTCCTGGATGACTTTAAAGGGTTTGAGACTTCAGTGGGGGATGCCACTGTGGATGTGGTGGAAACAGCAAAAGAAGTAGAATTAGAAGTGAAACCTGAAGAGGGGACCGAATTGCCGCAATCTCATGATAAAACTCCAAGGGATGAAGAGTTGTTTTTATGGATGAGCAAAGAAAGTGGTGCCTTGAAATGACAACCAAAGATTTTGAATAGCACATAGTTCATTGATAAAGCAGTGACAGGGTTCAAAAGGATTACCTCTAATTTTGAAAGAGGTTCTACTGTGGGTGAAATGTTATCAAACAGCATCACATGATACAGAGAAACTGCTCAGGAAAGGAAAATCAAATGAGGTGCCAAACTTTTTTGTTGTTTTATTTTAAGAAATTGCCACAGCCACCCTAACCTTTAGCAACTGTACTCTTGATCACTCCTCAGACATCAACATGGAGGCAAGACCCTCCACCAGTGAAAAGATTACAACTTGCTCAAGGTTCAGATGATGGTTACTTTCTAAAAACATTTATTTGTTTGTTTGTTTGTTTGTTTGAAAAAGAGAGAGTGATTGGGGATGGGGGAGAGGGTGAGAGAGAATCCAGAAGCAGACTGCCTACTGAGGGCGGACTTAGACGTGGAACTCAATTTCAGGACCCAATCCTAGGACTTCAGCAGAAATTCAGAGTTGGCTGCTCAAACCGACTGATCTACCCTGGCACCCCAGTAACAAAGTATTTTTTACCTAAAGAGTGTACATTGCTTGTTTAGGGTAATGTTATGACACACTGAATAAATATACCTTTTATATGTGCTGGGAAACCAAAAAATTCAGGTGACTTGCTTTATTTCAATATTCACTTTGTTACAGTCATCTGGAAGCCAGCCTGCAATATCTCTGAGATATGCATGTTTGAGATCAGCTTCTCTGGAGGATGCAAGGATGCTGGAAAAGAACTCAGATCGACAGGAAGGAACACATTTGAGCAAATGCAGTAAGAGAAAATCTAGAAACATTAAGATAAGAAGAAAAAGAGGCCGAGTGAACTGAAGAAACATTGCAAAGAAAAAATAATACAGTAACAGAATTAAATGCCATATTGGTGGTACTTGGGAACAGAACTGACACCATAGAAAATCAAATCAGTGTTTTGAGAACTGATTAGTGAAGCTCTTTCAGCATGCAGGAAATAAGAAAAAGTCAAATTAGGAAGAGGGTGAGACAGAATATGATACATATTGAGGCCAGCATGAAGATCCAGCATAACAACTGATAAGGGTAGCTGAAATAGAAGCAATAACCAAATATATAAACCAAAGCCACCTTTGCAAAGCTGATAGGTTCTTTATGGGAATTGAATGATTTGACCAAATCCAGGCAAAAAGAAAAGACATATGTTTATAGATATTTTGGCATAACTTAAACAGCTACAATTAAAAATATAAATGTACGGACATCCGTGCAACAGGAAAAAAAAAAGAACTTGATTAACTGAGAAGGAAATAAAAATTAACTCTCTTCATAGATATATTTTTAAAGATTTATTTATTTATTTATTTATTTTAAGAGAAAGCAGAGCAGGGGAAGAAGGAGAGGGAGAGAAACACAAGCAGACTCTCTGCCGAGCAGGGCTCCATCTCATGACCCTGAGATTAAGACCTGAGCTGAAACCAAGAATCAGACCCTCAACTGACAGCCACCCAGGCACTCCAACTTTCTTCATATATTTACAGTAGGGTTAAAAATCAGAAGGGAATGGAGTCATGCTTACTGATTGTTGAAGGTATGACCATAAATTGTATGCTGAAATTTCAGAATGAAACCACAGAAGGATTGTCTAGTTGAAATGCAAAAGGCTAATCTTCTTCATTGTGTGTGTGTGCACATGCGTGTGTGTGTGTATGGTGATTACCTCACTCAGTAAATATACTAATATACTAAAACCCAGATATAATACATAAGCAGGCAGGTTACAGATGGAAAAATACACATAACCAATAACATTATAAATCATCATAAATATTGTTAGTAAGTAAATATAAATAAAAAGATAACATTTTACTATAAAATTTGTACTGATTAAAATAAATAGAAATGTAATATTTTGGTAAAGTTACAAATTATTGAAATGTGAATTTGTTTGGCTTTTCTAGAAATTATTTTGTTGACTATAAATATATATTTCTTTCTAGAAATTCACTTTAAAAAAAATCCAACATGTAGATTAAGTCCAATTAAACACTAATTTTAAATGTGAAAAATTTGAATGATATCAAGTAGGAAAGAATAATACTTGTAGACATAGATTTTGTAGGGTAGTATTTTGATAGGTTATGGTGAATCCATAAAAAGTGGTATTTTTTGAAGCATATTTAATCTTCAAGGAAAAACAATTTAGTTACAGTATCAACTGGAAAGCCAGGTACAAAATGATAATTAATGTTACCCTAGGTTTTCCTTTTTAAACTGCTTTGCATAGAAAAACAACAAAAGGAAATAAACTAAAATCTTATCCATGGTTATTTCTAGATACAGAAAGTATAGTGATTTTAATTTTCTTCAGTAAGCACATGTGTGTTTTCCAGTTCTCTAGAATAAACACTAGCTACTTTGTAATAAAAAATGATAACATCTAACAAAAAATATGTAACAAATTTTATGTATGAAAAATTCACCTTGCTGATTATTCTGAGAATATGTCCTGGTTAGTGGATTGTCAGAGAATAAATAATGATGAAGCTTCCCTTGATCAAATGTAAATGAAATTAATCTTCTTTAATTAGGGACTCATTGTGACAATTGAGCTTGCCCTAATAGCATAATGTAATTAATATAACATATATATGTATTTGCTACAGTTATATATTATATGAAACAAATATGTATAAATATATAACTGTACATAAATATGTGAAAATTATTTTTACACAATGCTATGTTTTTTAGCTATGTATTACCTAGAAAATGTCATTCTGATGTTTGCGTGAGAAAATTTAACCATGATAGGCAAATAATTCTATATAATGATTCCACATGATAAAAGTATAAATGACATGGTTGAAATTATGAAATTGGGAGCCCTCCTCCTCTAATGTAGTCAGTAAACTATTTAAAGTTCTAAAGGAGTGTCTAAGATTAAATGAATGACATCATTTATCAAAGTTTGAAACTCATTGAAAAAATATCCATTAAGAGACAGATTTTTGAGCCAGAAGAGAGCATAAAAAGATTCCAGAAGTATTCATAGTAATGAAATGATATGCCAAGGTCAAATATGTATGCTCAAAGTTAAAGGACAACTCTACATTGATAACATGTCAATAATGCTCACAATATTAAAAACAAACTACCTCCTCATTATGCTATTCAAATGTTTCACTGTGCAAATAATTTCTAATTACAAATGAATTAGTAGTGGTATCCTGTACATTAAAGAAGTCAGTAATTGAAATACTAACAGTAAAAAGTAATAATACTCTGGTCACTTGTTTAATTCAAACTCTCAGTCTTTTTTGTCTGGTGGTGCACCTTTTAATTTTTTAATTTTTTAATTTCCTTGGTATCACCAAGATAAAATAGAGGGAGGGATAATGGCAACATCTATTATGGGGGATCATAAGCAGGGACTTTTGGGCAGCATTAAGATGTATGAGGTGTATTCCTTTCCCATCTTGGGAATTCTAGTTAGTCGAAGAGCAATACTTTTAGACTAGGAAGGAAGGGAAGGACAGTGGTTATGTATTTGGATGTATTTTATAAAGAAGCCCCTAAATTCCGTATGGGAGCTTCCTGGTAACTCGTTCTGTTCCCTAGTACTCATGCTGTCTTCAACCAAACTTCCAAAATTTTAACAAAGAGTTTCACCCGCATAATTACACTAGTACACTGTTGGCTTTTTTTTTTTTTTTTTTTTAAACCCATTTCCTTTGCTTGAACTCTCTGGCCTTTTCTCATATGCATTTGACAAAAGAACTACTGATGGAGTGTTATTATGTCTTAGGTGGAGGAAATGGTCTACGGATTCATGTTTGAAATGTGCAATATTGGCAATCAAGACTTACCTCAGCATTTGCTGGGACACAGGAAACCAGCTAATGGCTGATAATGTCCAGGAAATTAGTAACTCATACATATGGTAAATGCTCCATTCCCAGCCAAATGATTTGTGTAATGGATGGCTGAGTTCTCAAAGGGACTGTTAGCACGGTGGAATAGTAGGGCTTTATTAACTAGACTGTGTGCTAATCCTTGTTGTTTTGTAACCCAAGAATTTAACCATACTGTACAATACAATGGGAAATTGTAGACCCAGAAAGTGAAGAAGTTTAAGGCACCAGTGTTCTATTCTCCAAAAGGACTATTTTATTTTAACAATATTAGTATCGTCATAACACCATTATCTCAGTTTAGAATCCTGTAAAATGAATTGTGAATAGCATTTAGTTGTAAGAAAGATATTAAATCAGTTGCCACTTTGCTTAATGTCCTATTTCTATCTGTTAATTTTGTTAGTAATGGTGTTGATTATTTATAATCCGTTTCTTGAGTTCATTGATTTTCTACTGAGTATCAGGCCACCCTTGTGCTATGTGCTTTCACATGTTCCCTCATTTAATCTCACCACTCTTCTCCTGCCTTCCTTGCTAGGTTAGCTTTCACATATCCCTCAAGCCGCAATTCAAGTGTCAGCAAGATTGTCTCAGGGAGATCTTAATGACATCCCAGTCTAGGTCATCTGCTCTTTCTATATGTTCTTATAGAATCTTGTATAATTTCATAGAATCTTTGTACACAATTTGTAATTTAAATTTTATATGGTAGGTGATTGGATACTATTCCTTTCCTACTTTAGAGTAGAAAATTTGTAAGTGCAAAGACTGTAATAGTTCTTGCCACTACTATGCACCCTTTGAGCCAAGTACTCTGTCTAGCAGGTAACAGGTAATAATAAATATTTGTTGCATGAAAGAACTCTATATAGTGGTTATCATTTTCCCAGGTTTGCAAATGAAAAAACTGAAGTTCAAAAAATTTAACCTAATTAAAGTCATACAACCACTGGATGTTGGGATCCCATCTCATATCTGACTTCAAAACCATTACTGTAGCTTAATTATTTGCAATGGGTAAGATAATGAAAGTATTACAAAACTTATCTTTCTCTTTAATAAAACTGAACTTTACTAAATATTTGCCATTTCTCTGTATAATCTTTTAGAGCAGTCATTCTTAACCGGACGCAATTTTTTCCCCAAAGGACCACTGGGTAAACACTTTAGTTGTCCTTACTTGGGGGGATGGGGGGGTTGGTACCTGAAAGAGACCTTTCTTACTCCATTGGCCAGTTCAGTTATATACGTTTTTTCCTTCATTAGTTTGCTCAACAAATATGCATAGGGAATGCATAGAACCGATAGTGAACAAAACACATGTCCAGATGAAAGCAAACTTACAGTATATAGGAAGGTACATATAAATAGATAAGAACAGTTATCTGGAGGTATACATTCAGGAGAACCTAGTGGAGACAAAATATATTTTATCCAGGATGTTCAGGAATCCTTTCTTGGAGAAAGTGATATCTAAACTCACATTTGAAGAACGCTTTTGATTCTCAACTGCATTTTCTAGAAACATCTTTGGTTGTCATGACTCTGACAGGCATTGCTGCTAGGACTTAATGAGTAGGTATAAGCCAGGCAGGATGTTAGCCCTCCTAAAGTGTGTGGAAAGCCCCCTCCCCCAACACAAACACACACACACACACACACACACACACACACACACAAGGAATTATTTAGTTAAAAATAGCAATAATGTTGAGGTTGATAAACCCCATTTTAGAATGTTAATGTGATAATGTCAGGTCATCATGGTGTCACCGCTGCATTTTTTCAAGTTCTTGTCCTCAATTATTTTTCTGATCGTAGCCGGCAATAAAAGTATCTGTCTATCTATCTATCTATCTATCTATCTCTCTAATATTTATCCACCTATGACATTTCACCCTATTAAATGGCAATAAACTATATGACGATGTATTAGAAACAAAATATTTCAACAGATTTAATGACATTCAATACATTTAATGTACTTAACAATAATAATTTATCTTGCCTCCTTTCTTTTGAATTTCTATCACAGTAGAGTCTTAAGTCTCTTCAGCACTTCATTTTCCTTGCAGTCCTATGATCATGCTCTCCTTGGGGCCAGAGTCTGGGCCTGATTCCATATGTGGCGGGCTCTCAGATTTTTTGTTGGTTGACTCCAAGCAAGTTAATTCTGTTGAAGAGGCTGAACAATTAAGTTTGCTGCAAGGTAGAAACTAACTGATTAAACTACTTACCGCACAGCAATACCTGCAAATGGGTGCAAACAAGAAGTTTTGATCGCTAAAAATTCCTTCCATTAGAATCCTGAAATCATATATAATTAAACTTCTTTTGGATAATTTATTATAAGTGTTAGAATTTTCCCAGGAAATACCTCTGTTTCTTTATTTTTTAAGATCGATCTCATTAGTTAGAGATCATTAATTTTCCTCGAAGGTCGACTACCAGAAGAGTCAAAATCTGATTGTCATTTGTTTACTAGCATGTTTTTTAAAAAGGATCGTAGATAATGATAAATTAAAACTCAAGTATTTTCAGATATCTTTTGGCATGTTGATGAGACTGAAATACTTTCCCCAAATAAAGCAAATATAAAACTTTATATAAAGACTTTCTTTCCTTTTTCGTTTCATATTAATGACTTGAACCAGAGGTCTTTTCCTTCAGTGCATACACTCAACTTTCCCAGGGCTGGTTTTTGTAATTTGCGTTGAAGATTATGGTTCTATCTCTTCTCTAAATATTTTTAGTGTAACATTTATATTCTGCCTATTTTTTATAAATTGTTTATCCTTATTTACTTTTCCTTCTTTAAAATGCAATTTGAAAACCAAGTTGTAAATTAAGTAGAACACCTGTGCAGAGTATAAATTTTTAAGCTGAAGGAAAAAAAATGAAAAGTACTACAAATGTTTAATTTTTGAAGACATTAACCTGACCTGATGATAAAAAGGCCAGTGCACTAGTTTAAGGATGCAGTGTTACTCCATTGCTAGATTGTTGTACATTTCCATCCATGGAATAATATGTAATTTTATAGGAGTTCCCTTGTGTTTTCCAGAATTTTAGGTGAAGTGAATGCATAAAAGGTCTATATTACTCTTAAGACCAATGAGTCCAGATTATAGTGTGGATTGAGGAACCACCTGTGTACTTCAATGTAATCATGGCGGACCCTTGTAGAAAAGGAAACTGGGTTGAGATTGGGTGCAAATAACAAGAAGAACATGGAGAGAGTAGAAATGGGTGATGGCCGAACATGCACTCACAGGTTGATAAACTAGTGAGAGTAAGACAAGAGTTTCTATTAGACTTGGTCTTGGCATTTCAGATTCTAGAGGGGGAAAAACAGTGCAGATTTTGACCCTTTTTCGATATTCTCCCTGATTCTGTTTTAATGGATGGCATAATGCATGATGTCCAGTGTGCAGGTGCTGGTGATATGTGTCCTTTCATGTTAACTGTTAACATGCTCTTTGCACTTCCAAAGATTTTTTAATAGCTAGGAGGGAGCTGGTCTGTTTTGCAGCTTATGTGTGTTATATGGTCCTGCTGTTTGTTCCTTTCTCTGATGTTGTTAAGATACAAAACAAGAGAGTTTTCCTTTTTGCTGCTTGGCAGTGGGTAGGTGTCTTAGGAGTTAAGATACCAGCTTTGGCAAAAAGTTTATAAGGTTCAGCTTTTCTTAGGTGAGTAGCAATTTTGTCGAACCATGCCCCAATAGTTCAAGGTTATGAGTTATCTTTGCCATCTTTGGGTTGTAGAGTGATAAATTAGAACAGAGATGATTGTATTTTCTCACTAACAGATTTTGTTCAAAATGAACTCTGTGGCATTCCGGCACTCCTCTTGGGTGGTCATGTAGTTGATGGCTAAAGACCGTATTGTCAGGCTCTGATAACACAATGAGGTGTAGGCAAATGGGTGTGGATCAGGATTTGGCTTACAGACTGGCAGGCATTTTGGCCAGGTCATTTGCATACCAAAGGATTTTGTTCTCAAGGATATTTAAGTGTGTTGAACTTTTTTTGGACATCAACATCAATCTTCCTAGAGCCCAGGGGATTTCAGGAACATGTAGAATCATGCATCAGAGCTGGAGTTGGAGATGGTTTGCTCATATCATAGGAATCTATCCTTAGACTCTTGAAGTACAAAGCATCTATGAAAAGCTGCCATGTGTAATTTTTTATAATAACTAGGGTTGATTTTATGAGCAGAACATATGACTGTATTTTATGTATGCAATCTAAAATCACAACCAGGCATAAGTGGACCTGAGAAAAACCAGCAGCCAGATTAAACATTCACATCTGTTTCTGAGTTTTTCTGTACTATTCCTCTTCTATTTGTTTATTCATTCTTTCATCTTCTAGAGCTCACTTGCAGACAAATGTTGCTCGTGCCAATGTTTAAGAAAAATACATGAGGCAAAAACATTCTATCCATCAATGCACTATTTTTTCTTTAAATTGGAGAAGAAAAAATCTCCACTGTATTAATTTAGAACAGAACTCTTTCAGAGGAAAACACCACTTTTTTATACTAAGTAAGCCACGCCATATCATGCAAGATAAATTAATAAAATAATCTGAAAGAGGAAAGAAATGTTTTTTTTCACATTTTGACTCAACATAAATGAGCTATTAAAGTCTGTGTGCTAAGATGTGTTAGAAAATGGCAAACATCTGTTTGGGATTCTAGAATTGCTGTATTGGCTACGTTTCCAAGATACTGTCAATTTATTTTGTCAATTTAGTAAAAAATTTCTATATTTATGAGTACAAAGATATATATATGAAAAATCATTCAATTTTTAATCTAATTTAATTTTGAAGTCCCCTTCCATTTGCTCTACAATTCACAAAAATTGTGGGGGAAAAAAAAAACAAACAAAAATACTCCTTTTTACTTTCCTGGATTTTGAAGTCTTTTTTTTTTTTTTCCAAACACTAGGTACAAAATTTAAGCATTTTACCTTTTTTTCTTCACTTTCAGAAAACCCATGCCTGACTCATATTTTCCCTATAATATCTTTGCCTGAAGTTACCAATCAATTCATATGAAAACTGAAATTTATAACAGTTAATTGTTTCCAATATGTTATTTATAAGTTTTAGTTTATTATTCATTTATAATATTAATGTCTTACTACTGATTTTATGGAAAAGATCAACTTTGTTGAAAAAGGTAGGCATACACATTTTTAAAAATTTTTACCTTTAGAATAAAATATTTTAAAACTTACATAAAAGCAGAGAAAATGGTCTAATGTAGCATAGGGAGCCTCCACATGTCTATTACCTAACTTCAGCTTTTACTTACTGTCAATCTTGTTTCATCCAAACCCTTTCTCAATTTCCTTGCACCACTAGAACATATCCCAGGCATCATATCATATTATCTCTAAATCATTCACTATTTACCTCTACCAGCTAAGGATTTGAATAAACCTGTGAAACCACCATCCAGACAGATATTTTTTAGAAACTGTTCTAATTTTTGTGGGGATATTTTAGTAAGTTTAATAGGGTACTCCCAGTTAAAATCAAGTATTAGTCTTTCTAATCAAATAGTTGAAAATTATCTGGAAAAAAAAAGTCTTAAAACTAAGATTAAGATTTCTAATGGGATATTAAATGATAAGGCAGGATACATTTCTGTTTACATTCTTAGTTTTATTATCTCTGAGTTATATGTTGCTTGAAGTCAGGACTATATAATTTTGCAGAAAACGTCCCAAGCTAATCCCTTGGGGGCTGGTGCTTTGCTTCTGCTAGGCTATTGTTTGGATGACAGGAATGTATTCTTTCACTTAGGCACATTACTCTTCTGAGTTGGGTACACTTTTATACACACACACACACACACACACACACACACACACACACACACACTGTTTGAAGCTGCTGAGGCTAAGAGAAGAATGTGAACAAGGCAAGAACAGGCAGCTGAATTCAATGTTCACCAGAGCTGCTTAAGGAAGCACTGCTTAATTGACGCTTTGACCAGAAGAACTGAAAGGCAAGATCTCCAAATGCTCCCTGAGTCAAAGCAGAAATTCAGTGTGCTTAGTGGCATATTTTGTGTGTATATATGTCTCTCTTCCTGGCTTCTTTCTTGGGTTGGGGAGAATGTTAGAATTCAGCCAGGGGTCTTCTATGCTAATAGAATGCTCACTTTATGCATCCTTTGTAGGTTTCATTCACACACTTTTTAAAAAGGTATTTTTATTTATTTATTTTTGAGATAGAGAGAATGGGATTGGGGCAGGAAGGGCAAAGAGGGAAGCAGGCTCCCCGATGAGCAGGGAGCCCAATGCAGGACTCGATCCCAGGACCTTTGGATCATGACCTGAGCCGAAGGCAGGTGCTTAACTGACTGAGCTACCCAGGAGCCCTCATTCACATTCTTTTTATGCAGCATTCACTGCAGAGTGTTAGGATAACAGTACTTGCATCTCAGGCTGTAGGTTTCAGGACCCATTGTCTTTATTTCCAATCTGCTGTGCGCTGATGCTTCTGTAAAATATGAGAAAAATGAATTGTCTGAAAAATGAAATAAAAGCAGAAACATAAAATGTAAACCTTATGATCAGTTATTATTATTATCCTTATTAGCTTCAACAGACATACAACTAGTCTGTCAAATTGCTCTAACTTTCTACATGCTCACTCTGCATTTTGCTTCTGGTCTCTTCTCAGACAGTGATGGACATTTTGTGATGTAGCCCTAGTCAGCAGGCTGCACTGGGTGGTTGACGAGGGTTGTATGCAAGGCTGGCAGTCCCAATATTGAATTGCCAGAATGATATTGTCAGTGAGCAGTAAGTTCAGACCCCAACCAAAGAGATAGAGAGGGGGTCCGAGATGCTGTTTTATCTGTACCAGGTTTTAGGAGACTGGGTGACACTTTGCAGGGATAAGGTGTGATGGTTTAGTCAGAAACCATCTTCCAAGAGGTATGGAAATGTTTCAATATATTAACAACAATTATAACCATTGACAAACCATACCAGGACCCATCAGCATTTCACATCTTACTTTTTTTTTTAATTTTTTTTTTTTTAAAGATTTTATTTATTTATTTGACAGACAGAGATCCAAGTAGGCAGAGAGGCAAGCAGAGAGAGAGGAGGAAGCAGGCTCCCTGCTGAGCAGAGAGTCCGATGCGGGGCTCGAGATCCCAGGACCCTGAGATCATGACCTGAGCCGAAGGCAGCAGCTTAACCCACTGAGCCACCCAGGCACTCCCCCCTTTTTTTTTTTTTAAGATTTTGTTTATGTATCAGAGAGAAAGAGAGAGGGAGCGTGCACAAGATATGTGGGGCAGAGGGAGAAGCAGACTTCCTGCTGAGCAAGAAGTCCGATGCAGGGCTCGATCCCAGGACCCTGGGATCACTACCTGAGCTGAAAGCAGAGGCTTTAACCCACTGAGCCCCCCCAAGGTGCCCCTCACATCTCACTACTACAGACCCTGGGAGACCAGGGGCCTACTCTTGCTCCTGTGCCTAGCAGAAACCTAACACATAGTAGATGATGAGTAAATATTTGTTGAGCTAATGGGTGGCTGAATGGGTGAGATTTGTAGAAGGAAGTGTTCTCTCTTAAAGTTTTCATTAAGCCATGGTAATTCAAATACTGAAATAAGATGTATGTATGTCACCATCATGATGGGCAAAGCTTTTTTTCCAATCAGATGTAAGAGGACCTAAGCACTAAAAAAGGCCAACAAGTTGTTCTCAAGCCTATATATATGCCCAAGAATTATTAGTGAGTATTTGCTTGGATCTGCATGTGGGTCTTTTCTCTTTACTTGACCATCTATTTGCATGTTTGCAGCTATGAAAGATTTGGCTTTTTTCCCCTCATAAGTAGACATGTTAATTTAAAAAATTCAGATTTGCTTTGAATCAAAGCCTTATTTGAAAAGAAGTTATTTTTAACACTTTATTTTAAATATTTTCTAGA
The DNA here is from genome assembly GCF_022355385.1 of Mustela nigripes. Classification (NCBI taxonomy): domain Eukaryota; kingdom Metazoa; phylum Chordata; class Mammalia; order Carnivora; family Mustelidae; genus Mustela; species Mustela nigripes. The sequence goes on along the minus strand of NC_081558.1, from coordinate 74,193,569 downwards.
TGATTCATTTACTTTATCTGAGGACAACCACTAACGTGGATATAGAATATTAACTGATGAAAGCAAATACAAGACATGTGTGGACCCTATCATTAACACATATACAGTCTAGAATGAATATGACCAATTAATGCATAAACATCATCTAGAGAACAGGGACAGAGTAATACAAGCCTAAATGCCCATAAGAAATAAATTTTATACAGCAGTAACCACAATTTGTCATGTTCTTTCTGAAGTCCAGGCTTATGTGTAAGATTTGTTCTCCCCACCCACGCTTACCCTCCTTGGTGAAGTAACGCACAACTGTTTTTCAGATCTCTGTGGAGATGACATCTCTTTCAGGACCACTGGGAGGGACAGTGTCTCCACTCATGTTCAATTAGATGCCCCTTCCTTGAGACTTCTCAGCCTCCTCTAATCATCCTGTCAAATGACAGGCTCTTTTTTTCTAGTCTTTCCATGGTATTAGCCCTATGTCTGGCCTATAAAAGCTCAAGAAATATATAGTGACTCATAAAATAAATAATAGATTGTCAGTCTACTAATGAACTTCCCCAAAACATGTGGCCTTATTTTAATTTCCTAGAAAATGACACCTGTCCCTACTCTTGCTAAGCACAGCTGTGGATAACACTGGGCATCCTCTTTTGGAAAGAGAAATTATTCGGTGAGAGATTCATGCATTCTGATGGAATTCTACACATATTTTTTAAACTATACAAGAACAAATGTTTCTACACACATATTTTCTACCCCACATACTTGACCTTTCTGCTTTTCTTAGGGGAAAAAAAAATCCATCATTCTTTTGATATATTTAATGGGAGTTGTCGAGTCTTCGGTGCAAACATGTTTTATTTCCCGAGTAATGAGATACTTCCGTTTGTAGTAGGGCATCTTGTTCTGCCCCAAATGAGATATGCCAACCAAACATGAATTGGAATGCCAAACATTATGTCTTGTGTGTTTGTCAGTTTTGTGATCTATTTCCAAAAATCCAAACACGGTGCAGTGACATATTTTACTATTTGTGAACTTTACCTTCTGTTAATATGATTGAAGCCACTGGAAATGGAAATTGTCAGGGCAATTTAACAAAGAAGCCCTGTAAAACTTATTATAGTCCAGGTAGTAAAAATCAGTGTAGAAGGCATATTCTTCAAACCTGAGTTTTATTTGGTAAAACATGTTGGTGCCTGACCTTTTCAGAAACATACCAAAAAGGAGTCATTTAGAGGTCCCTGTCTTAAATTATAAACAGCAGCCTGATCAAATTCGGCTGTGTTTTGTTCATGATACAAGACAGAATGCATATGTACACCAAACAGACAGCTAAATGACTGGCTATTTGGATGAGTTTGATGTGTATTTTAAGAAATTGCATTCTCTGCAAAGCAGTAAAAGTCAATCTTAGGTACCAGAAGAACCCAAGTATTGAGTAAATCAAAGAAACTTTATCAGTTTGTAATTCAAGTTAATCTTTCAACAGCTAAAACTGGAGGGCAGGAACTCGCATAGGCAACTTTTAAATTTCTGTAGTTGAGGCTTCAGAGCAGAAAACCAGAAGTTTTGCACATATTGCACATTAAAAAATATTTTTAGGGAGTGTATTTTCAATATGAAAAAATATAAAAGTTCCATCACTTATGAAATGTAAAGGAAGCCCTCATTCCTCATCTTTTCCCAGAGGTGATCTCTGTTGACAGGTGTCGTGTATATATCCAGACATTTTCTCTGTATATCCAAACACAGATGTGCCTTCCCCAGTGTGCACACCGGAGACATAGTACAGCTTAGGGGCTGGGAGTGCAAGGTCTGGAGTCTAATTCCTGGGCCTCACATACCAGCTATATGACCTTAAACATGTCACTGATCCTGTCTACTCCTTAATTTCCTCATTTCCTCCTTTGTAATATGAGACTGGTTATAATATGTAAGTCATAGGGTTGCTATGAGGATTAACTGGTATTTTAAGCTGAGAAGAACACCTATCTTATTGAAGAAGCATGTAACATTATCTATTGGTTATTTTTGTTATTATGAATAATAACATAGTGTCTATTTAAATCAGAAGTGTGTAACTAGATAAGTGCATATAGTTTTTCCATACTTACAAAATATATACCTGTATATACTGGTCTGCAAATTTTTTGGCATATATCTTGGGCACATTGCCATGTTAGTATGTGTGAAGATTTGTTTGTAGTCACTGTATACAATTCTATATTATGGATATACCATCATTAATCTATGAGTCCTCTACTGGTAGATATTCATACTTTTTTCTAATTGTGTGCTATAAAAATAATATTATAATAGCATCTTTGTATATGATTTTGCTCTTATAAAACTGTATCTACAGGATAAATGCATAGAGGTGGGTACATAGGCATATGCATTAAAAATATTAGCAGTTAATGACAAAATGTGCAACAGAATTTTTGCCACATTTCTCTTTTTACAAAGATACAGAAGCTGTCATGTAAGGGGGATGTTTTGAAGATTCTCTATGACCTAGTCTTTAGCAGGAGAAAAAAAAATTATGAAAGAGACACAAATGTCAGAAGCTACACTGGAGTTCAAAAAATTAATTTAATGGGTAGCATGAGATTACTTTTACTTTTTTGACCAGTAGTCTCATACTATACACCGAAGCTGACATGAAGAATGACATTCCAAACATAAACTTCACTGAAATTTAAAATAAATATTGCAAACAACTTTTACGATCTTAATATACTGTTTTAAAATTGTATAGTAAGGGTTTCCTGGGTGCCTCCTTTGGTTGAGCATCTAACTCTTCATTTTGGCGGGGGTCATGACCTTGGGGTGTGGGATCAGGCTCCGAGTTGGCTCCATGCTCAGCACAGAGTCTGTTTGGGATTCTCTCTCTCCTTCTACTCACCTTTGCTCACCCTCTCTGTTTTTCTAAAATAAATAATAAATAATAAGTAAATTAAATCTTTCAAAATAAAATTGTGGAGTAAAGTAATCGGATTTAGTTTTATAACATGTTATTGGAATTGAGGGGGATTTTGAGTCAAGTCAGTTTCATATTCTCCTCTTCTCACCTTGTTAGCACAAACACCCACTACCTGGGGGGAGATGTGTGTAATCACCCAAGGTTCCATGCTCAGTTGCGTCCCATGTATGAGTACTATGTGTCTCCATCTTGAAAGACTTAATAATATTTGAACAAGTCGCCCCTTGTATTCATTTTGCACCAGGCCCCCCAGATTATATAGCAAGTTCTAGTCAGCAATAATTAAATTCCCTGGGATTAATAATTAATAATTATTACTATTAATTTATAATATTATTTATTAATATTAATAATCATTAATATATAAGTAATAATTAGGCTGGGTCAGTTGAAATACCATCAATATATTTCTTATTTATCTTGGGAAATGCCCCGTGGTTATGCTCCTGTCTTATTTCTGAGAAGATGGCATGATTTAAATGTCTGTAGCGGATATCAGCAAAAAGTATACCAGCCAAATGTTTGGTACAGAACTCTGAGAAAATAACTATGAATGAGGCTTTGATATAGATCTATTTCAAAGGGATCTTATTTTCTGAATAATAAAAATGCATTTATATGGATGAATATTCTATAAGACTGTGGCAGAATATCACTGTACTGAGACAAAATTATTTCCCCATGTAAATTATTAGGTTAAATGAAAAGTTGCTCATTCCCTGACAAGCTATATACTTCAGAGACTGAATTGTCTGTTAATCTCAATTTAAAGACAAAAATGAAGCTCAGGAAAATTTAATAATTGTACCGAATAACATTGCACATTAATAACTGACCTTAAACTTGAACCAACTCAGTTTTGCCACCTTCTTTCCCAGTCCAGATTTTCCTTCCATCTTTTGATAAATGGTTCTAATTAGAGACAATTGCCACCATACTATTCCATGACTGAATTGTCCTACCTGCTATGGAAATCAAAAGCAATTTAAGATCAATTTTCCAAACAGCTGTGGAACATGAGAGCTTCTCAGATCCAGGAATTAGACCACTTTGCTTCAAAGTCTGAAGCCTATGACCTTGAGACGTTAAGAACCTCCATGAGCTTGACCTTCTGGACTGTGAAGTGAGGATAGCAATAAAACCTATGTCACAGGAATTTTTTTAGAGACTAAATGTGATTAATATGAAAGATCTGAACCATGATGAGCAACAACAACAAAAACTACTATTAAAACAAACCAGAAAAATCTATGTCACATAGATGGCTTTGTATATGTATCATTGACGTAATACAGTAGGACAGGATATAGTTTAAATCAAATTTTGTGTTTTTGATAATGTATCTGATATTTCTAATGGAAACAAAATGAAAACATTAAGTAAATTATACATTTCTGGTTTTGTCATGAATTGTATGCAGCGTACACACATTTGGATTAACAAGACTGAAATGTTATAAAAATACAAAATTAAAGTAGCTTTAAATTAACATATTTGATAGACATTTTTAGAATATATGTAATATGTTAATTTTCTACACCAAATATTATGTTGGATGAACAGAACATACAACCTTGAATTGCTGGGCAAACAACCTATGTTTTGGGGTCACAGCATTATTTATTTATTTAGTTAGTTAAGATTTTTAAAATTTATTTGACAGAGAGAGAGAGAGAGTGATCACAAGTAGGCAGGCAGAGAGGTGGGGGAGGCAGGCTTCCTGCTGAGCAGAGAGCCCGACCTGGGGCTCGATCCCAGGACCCTGAGATCATGACCTGAGCAGAAGGCAGAGGCTTAACCTACTGAGCCATCCAGGTGCCCTAATCACAGCATTTTTTAAAGATTTTTTTTTATCACAGTAAAAGATATTATAGATAATTTATTCCCAAATCTTCATTTATAAGTGAGAGAACTGAGCCCCAGAGTGATTGTTCAAGTGTTTAATATTGGATCACACATGACGATATTAACAAACTTAATCCAAAACCCGACGCATTGGTATAAATTAGATATCTTGATGACATACGGCTCATTGCCATCTTTAGCAACATAGAGTTCTGTCATTCTGAGATCTTATTTCCAGAGTGACCCAGAGTTAGTCAACAGTAAGTGGCAAACTCAGAGAATTATAACCAATGTTTATTTTCTTTTATCAATTCCTCATACAAATGAAAAGTATATCTGTGTCTTTATGTTGCACTTGTTTTAATGTTCAAACCTATAGAATGATGGGAGGAAACAATAATTTTCACAATAGGCCATAAAGTAGTTACTCCATGGATTTCAGATTCAGGATTTAGGGAACCGAAGCAACTTCGGCTGAGGAAAGAGAGGTTGAGCGGTTGGATCCGAGGTTTCTCTCGAAATAATAGGACAGGGAGATAAGACAGTGCAAAGAAAAGATGAGAGGTGGTTAAGGAAGAGAAGAATTGTGGAAAAATAGAGCCAGTTCTGTTCTCTTATAGTTTTCTTATAATAAGTTTATATAAGTTTTCTTATAGTCAGCCTTACTGAGGTATAATTTATGTACAGCAAACTGCATCCATTGAAAATATACAAATCAATCATTCTGACAGGTATATACGACTGTGACGCTGCCAGGAGAGTCAGGGTACTGGACCGCCTCCTGTGTTCTTCTGCTTTTTGGGAGCTGGCCCCTCCCTGATATGCTGCACCTGTGCCTTTGTACTTGTGCCTTCTGCCTATCATGCCCCCCCCCATCCAAAATGAGCTTATCGGCTAGGTTTCCCTTAGGTTTTTCAGATCGGTATATTTGCACTGTGTATTCCTGGGGAAATAAACAGAATAGATTTTATAGCTAATTGGCCAAGGTTATTTAATAATTAGAAAAATTAGAAACAATTATATAGAAGAGATAATATTTAACATTTAAAAATGTGCAGTAGTAAAGCCAAAAGACCAGACCAAAGGATACCACACCCAATCAAAAAAACCTAGGTTAATCATTTGAAATACAAGCTGATAGATGGGGAAAATATACAAGTAGAGAAGTTTCAGGAAGACCATTTTTTAAAAATATTAACTCCTGGATGGGTCCCTGCAGATTTGTCAAGAGTAAAAGTCATTTTCATTCTCATTTCAGTACATAGCAGAGGGAGGAGGGTCACTAAATGAGTGGAGAGATGGATAGATGGTTGAAAGAAGGAATATAAGAAGGCAGGGAAGATCACATCAAGGTCACTCATTCATAATCATTCCAAAAATTGAAGGATAGAAGAGAAAAAAATGTTCCTGCAAAACCATATTGCCCTCAAGAGCATAGGCTAAATGTTAGAAAGATTCAGATTGAACACTAGTCCATCTCTCAATTTTGTTGAAATTTGTTTTTGTGATTTATAAAATGTGGATGATAAGGGCCCCTAGGTGGCTCACTAAGTTAAGTACCCCCCTCTTTGTTTCTGTTCAGGTCATGATCTCAGGGTCATGAGGTGGCGCTCCTGGACCCACTCTGCTCTCAGAGCGGAGTCAGCTTGGGATTCTCACCCCATCCTTCTCCCTCCTCCTCTACTCCTCCTCCCACTTGCATGCACGCTCTCCCTCCCTCATAAATAAATAAATGCCTTAAAAATGAATAGAAGCTTTAAATATAAAAATAAATAAAATGGCAATGATATTGTCAGTAGTAGAGTTGATTTAATCATTAAAATGAGATCACACATGTTAAGTTAGTAGATGTCAGACACAAAAAAGAATGTGGACTATGATCTTTTTACATAAAGCTTGAAAACTGTAAAACTAAGCTATGGTAGGAAAAATTAGAGTAGGTACCATACCTGTAGGTGGAGGGTAATAACCAGAAAACAGTACAGAGTTCTCTCCGATCATGTTCTATTATTGTCTTATCCCGGTAGTCATAAGGGCATAAGGGTGTGTGTATATATGTATATTTTGCATATATATATGTATATTTTGCACATTATTTAAATACTGCAGGCCATTTTTTATGTTTTAAAAAGCAAAGAGAACATATTTGGATTTTCTTATATGATTCTATACACATCTTATTATTTCTAGGGATTTCGATTAGAAATATCAGGTAACTCAACAAGCATTTTTAAATACAATAATTTTAGCCCAGACCTGCTATTTCAGTCTATGGCAAGGAGCTAGGTGCTGCTTTAACTTGCCTTTTTTTTTCCCCCTCTCCTTTTGATCCAGCAAGAACATGACAACAACAAAAATTAACTCGAAGTAGTGTCGGCTAGAAGGAGTGGTGGTTATTTTCAAGCCCAAACAAAATTAGGTAGGAAAGGAATTATGAAGAGAAATCATTTTTAAGATCTTTTTGTAAAGTGTGTGGGAAAGTACGTGAGAAGGAAAACACACATGTAAATAATTTTATTTCCTTCTACTTAAAACATGAAAGGGCTGCCTGGCTGGCTCAGTTGGTAGAGTGATTCTTGATCTTGGGCTTATGAGTTTGAGCCCCACGATGGGTGCAAGGATTACTTAAAAATAAAATCTTTTAAAACTTGATAGAGAAGAGAGTCTGAAAATGAAAAGTTTTCAGCAAAAATAAATAAATAAAAGGAAATAAAACAAGAAAAAAAGAAGTTCCTTCAATAAGCTATGATGTACTTATTAGGATTAAGAATAGTTGTAGATTGCTTAAAATCACCATGATAGATATGGTAGTGTAGCTTTTTTATTTTTTATTTTTTTTTAAGATTTTATTTATTTATTTGACAGAGAGCGACCACAAGTAGGCAGAGAGGCAGGCAGAGTGAGAGCGGGGAAGCAGGCTCGCCACTGAGCAGAGAGCCCGATGCAGGGCTTAATCCCAGGACCCTGGGATCATGACCCAAGCTGAAGGCAGAGGCTTTAACCCACTGAGCCACCCAGGCACCCGGTAGTGTAGCTTTTTAATGGTGAGGACCATGTCACTTATTTGTTTTGTGCCTCTGCTAATAGAGATAGAGGTATGCAACTGGGAGATCTTTATAAAGGCCAGGTGGGCAATGTGGCAGTGGAGAAAGCTGTAGAGAGAGAAGGAATGTGCTTTCTGCTGACCTTGGGCCAGTCTCTTATCGTACAGGGCTTCAGTGTATTCATCCATACAATGGACACATTGCTTTAATTATCCTCCACCAGTCATAAAATGCAAATCATTTGATTCAGTTGAATATTCCAAAATTTCCTTAATGAAGGATTTGTTAATATCGAATCTCTGGACTGGATTGTTAATTAAGCGGAATTGAACTTTTGATTCCCCCTGTAACAAATGCCTTTGGATAGGATCTATGTTACACCCAACTTACGTTATATTATTGAATGTGGTACGTTCTGATATAGTGAAGTGTTTTTGCACATGAGGCTGTTTATTCTTGCCTTCCTAAGTATTAGCTGTTGAATATTTCAAGCTCCCAAGAAACTGTGGAATGTTGAACTGTATTTACTAAATGTCCACAAATGCTTGTTCTTGGAAGATGAAGATTGGCAGTAGGAAAACAAACTTCCAAATGCTTTGAACCTTGAGAAAATTTTGCTCTAAGTGGTGATAAGGGTGAATAATGGTGCGGAGAAATTTAACAGTTCCAGAAAACAAATGGAAAAATTCAAGAATACTACTGGCAAGTGTGAATTTAACAGCTTGTTTGTCTACCACAAGATTTTGTCTTCTGTACAGGGCCCTGTAGTAGTTAGAGATGCATGCCATCATTCTTATTTTTATTGACATCCATGCTCATGACCCTTATTAATACATCTAGGGTATGAAAACACATTTTTTCATACATTCTGGGTTATATTCCATGTTATTGACTATTTTCTAGTGACTTCTTTGTATGATTTTTAAAAAAGTCTTCACCTGCACTGGTGATCTCTCTGTCACGTGTTTGAATTTGCATCTCACGTCTCACTTTTCATGGGAGCCAGCTACTGCTCGCCAGTCACCTTAAATCATAGCTAACATAATTTTGGATAAAGTTCCTTGGACATGGGTCATTGTTTAACTGAGGTGGGCTCTCTACAGTCTAGATGCTATAAAAAATATAATCAATTAACAACAAAATATTTGTAAATATTTTATCTTTCCCTACTTTATTTCCATATCTGCATTTAAAACAATGTAACTCAGCAAGGAGTCTGCTTCCCCCCACCCCTCCGCCTGCCTCTCTGCCTGCTTGTGATCTCTCTCTCTTTCAAATAAATAAATAAATAAATAATATTTTAAAAATTAAAAAAAAAATGCGACTTAACTAAAATTTTATCTCTGACTAAAATTTCTAAGTTATCTTTGGCATTCTTTCAAGAACTTTCATTTAGGGAGAAAGGGGGGGCTTAATTAACTTTTTTCTTAGAGATGTTTGTTAACAAGTCATCCTAGGAACCAGCCCCTGGCTATTTGGACTGCCTTTTTCAGTAATTTAAAGTAACTGGTTTACTTTTTTTAAAAAGGTTATTGTTTCAAGGAATTAAATTAGGTGGCTTTACTTACAATTGAAATACTGTGGTGAACACTTTATTATTTTTTTAATAGTGGTAAAACAGCCATATCAATTATTTTAATATCTGAATATATTAATTAAGTCCAAGAAATGTAATGATGCTTATTTTTAAGCATGCCCCTCACACATAATGCAAGAGACCCGTAGAGTTGTGGGCTGCTGGAAAATGCAAGCCCATGTGGGAATTAAGCCAGTATTGCATCCCTGAAATTCTGGTCCCTGTTTTGGTAAGTCTTTCGGGGTTATTTATTCATGTCTCTTTGCTCCAAATGACTGCTTCTTTATGCTTCTATTGCATGAAAGAGAATATGTGAATTCTACCTATTTAAATGTAACTGATATAATAAATAGTGGAGTAGAAATTTAAACTCCTACCTACTCCCAGAACATGGGGAAGGAGGGATAGAAACATAAATCTTTCTGTACTCCTACAGTAGTTATAAATGTTGAAATTTAGACAATTGTATCCATTTCAGAAGGATCCTTAAGGAGCTGTGGACAGCATAGAGTTGGACCATGTGCTTTTGACTATCATGAACTCTGTAGATTCAGTTTGATGGCTCTTACATCATTAATAGAATGATAAACACAAAAAGTAAGTGATGTAGCTATAGTATTTTTTACTAAACTCTTCAGTAAAAGTGAATTAGAGTTTTACTTACATTAGTTGGGAGGGAATAATTATAACCTTTCAGAAAAATCTCTAGACAACATCAAGTTCTGGATTGGAAATCATATTTGGTTTGGGAAGATTAAGGATGCCTGGTTTGAGCATTCTACTTTGTTGTGGCAGTAAAAAATAAATGCGGTGCTATTTTTAAAAGAAAGGAAATCTCTTAGATAACAGAGGAAATCCTGATTGAAAAGATTTCACATAGTTGTGAAAAACAGACAACTTACTTTACAGAGTCAGCTCAAATCTTGAAGCTGGGATGCCTGATTTGGCCTCAGCTTTGCCACAGTAAAAGCTACATACATTCACAGAGCACTTATCCTGTGCCAGGCACCATGCAAGTTTCTGGAGATGAAATAAACAAGTTTTGGCTTTATTGTCTTCATTTATTAGACCATAGATCCTCAGTTATGATATAAAAGAATCTGATGACCTCTAAACTCTTCTAGATTTGATAGTCTATAGAAAAATCAATAAACATATTCATTTATTCTTTTCTATAAATATTATTATTTAGGAAACATGTAGGTGTTGGTGATTGGGTGAACAAGACAGATAGTGTCTCTGTTTTTATAGGACTGATATTTGGGGAAAAAGAATCTGAAAAAAATAAACAAAAGATACAATATCATTTGATTCAATAGTAATTCAATAACTGAAGCACATAGGATAATGTGATCATGCCTTGGCAGAGCAGTGTGTATTATCCAAATAGAGCTAGGAGGCAAGATGATGTTGTTGATAACATGCATGTGCAATTAGTTTTTGTAATATGAATCTAAATATAGTTCATAAAACAAATGAATCAAGAGATCTTGGGAGACAGCTTTAAATATGGAACTCACAAATTGGATCCAATAGGAACAATCTTCTACCAGATAATGTGTATGAGAAAATTAACCTGTTAACCTCCCTGCCCCATGGAGTGGAATGGAAATATCCAAGTTGTAGAAATTTAGCAAGTGCCTGGGAGGGAACTTATAGCTTATACAAATAGTAAGTGCTATCCAATTATCACTGATGTGGAACACAGGTTACGGAGGTAGAACAGCCATGCTTACATTCCAGATCTGTCACTTACTGGGGAAACTTAAGCAAGTTATTTCATATTGCTGTGCCTTGGTGTCCACAGCTGTAAAGTAGAGGTAAAACATAGTCCATATTTTGGGACGCCTAGTGCCTCAGTTGATTGAACATCTGACTATTAGCTCAGCTCAGATCTTGATCTCATGGTGGTGAGTTCAAGCCCTAAGTTGAAGCCCAGCATGAAGCCTACTTAAAAAAAAAAAAAAAAGAAATTGTTTTAAAAATTAAAATAAAATAAAATATAGTCCCTATTTTATAAAGTTGCTGTGAGGATTAATGGAGTAACCTACTATTTTAGGAATCTAAGTTATTATTAATATTTATTTTAATATAACTAACTTTAATCTGGTCATAATGTGATAAAAATACCACTATTATGAATGCACTGATTAAAAAAACTATAGTGAATAATCTGGTCATAATGTGATAAAAACATGACCATTAAGAATGCACTGATTAAACAAAACTATAGTGAATAAACATTATAAAAGACAGTTTTCTTTCTCCCTCCTTTCACCCATGACACTTTGTGTTACACAGGTCACTTGTTATGGGCTACATAGAAAGCATAGGAGTTGTGCTGAAGAACACAATGAAAACTTTAGCTAGAGGAAAAATAACCCAAAAGATCTTCTTCACCATATTGGAATGTGGAATGCTTCCTTGACAGTAAATGTCAATGGACTAATAGACTAACACATAAATAACAATGGGCCATAAGATGTGAATGAAGCTCAAGTTTTAGAGGATGTTACTATGACAGTTTCTCTAATTATCTACCGGAATGAATATATATGTTTATATGATATGTCTGGTAAATTAGTTTTGTAGAGTTTAGTTCACTTAAATTATGAAACCAAAAAATAATTATGAAACTAAACAGAAGGTCAATATGCTATTACTGTAGGCTCTTTTATTTTAACCCTAGAGTCCCAGGAGAAACATGGGTGTTTAATTTTGTTCTCTATGACCCCACATTTTTTTTCTTTTCTTTCACTATTTTTTTTATTATTATGTTCAATTAGCCAGCATATAGTACATCATTAGTTTTTGATACAGTGTTCAACGATTCATTAGTTGCATATAATACCCAGTGCTCATCACCACACATGCCCTCCTTAATATCCATCACCCGGTTACCCCCTCACCCCCCACCTCTTCCTTCTGAAATCTTCAATTTGTTTCCCAGAGTCCAGAGTCTCTCATGGTTTGTCTCCCTCTCTGATTTCTTCCCATTCAGTTTTCCTTCCCTTCCCCTGTGGTCCTCCTCGTTATTCCTTATGTTACATGTATGAGTGAAACCATGTGATAGTTGTCGTTCTCTGCTTGACTTATTTCATTCAGCATAATCCCCTCCAGTTCCATCAATGTTGAAGCAAATGGTGGGTGTTCATCCTTTCTGATGGCAGCATAACACTCCATTGTATATATGGACCGTATCTTCTTTATTCATTCTTCTGTAGAAGGACATCTTGGCTCCTTCCACAGTTTGGCTATTGTGGACATTGAGCCTATGAATATTGGGGTGCATTGTCCCTTCTTTTAACTGTGTCTGTATCTTTGGGGTAAATACCTACTAGTGCAATTGCTGGGTCATAGGGTAACCCTATTTTTAATGTATGACCCCACATTTTTTAAAAGCATCCAGGTTACTTCAACGAAACATGTGTGGTAAGCTACAATTAAACTTCAGCCACAATGTGTATAGTAATCATTTCAGGTAATAATTTCCAGAAAATGGAAAAATTCTTTTCAAATAGCTCTATAAACAGAGCTTATTCATTATTTTATTCCCTAGGTCAGTGATATAGAAATCTAGTTCCCCTCCAAATTAAAGATGTTAATGGTACAAAGTGGTACAAGAGGCTATGCAGAGTTAAAGATCTTTGCTGTTCCCTTTATATTTGGGTTAGAAATCTGTTCCCTTTATATTTGGGTTAGAAATCCTGAAAATACTGAAAATTCACTGCTGGATATCCTACTTTTGAATATCCTGAAAGCAGGACCTATAAACATCAATTAGCCTTTCATTAACCAGATTTCTTTCCTTTGCTCTTCCTATGTTTTAGTATTATCTTCTGAACTCTTTCTCTGATTATTGGGAAGAGGAGGGTCGTAAGAGTAAAAGGTAATGTAAGAACCCGATAGCCCCAAAGAATGACACTCCATTTTTGTTTCTAATTTCTCTAATTTTTGTTTCTTATCTTTATTTAAAAACTTAAAAAATAAAAAAGTTCATATATATGCATAAATACCTAAAAACATACTCTTTTAATTCTTGAAGAATGTTCAGTGTATATTTTTTGAAGGAAAGGGATACATTTATTGATTGTATCAGGTTTTTCATTGACTTTGAATATTGTCTACAAATATTTAAAGTTCTCCGCATCCAAGGCAAACTGTGGCATTACTAAACATAGTTGGTTTTTGTTGTTGTTGCTGTTGCATTATTTTGTTTTATTTACATTTTTCTGATGTTTGTGTAACAAGACCCCATGGAACCATGAAGCCTACTAAAAACAAGTGTAAGCAAAGCCTTTGGTCCTTGGGGAAGACAAGTTGATACAACAAGACATCTTTTCTTCTGAAGCCTCTGTAGATCCACCATTCGCCAGCTTTGACAGTTTTCTGTAATCTATGGCCAATAATCTCTGCTTAATTGACAAAGTATAAACTCTTCCAAGAAGGCAACTATGCTGTCCAGGTGTTAAGAAGGTCATCAAACCTGGGGCGCCTGGGTGGCTGAGTGGGTTAAGCCGCTGCCTTCGGTTCAGGTCATGATCTCAGGGTCCTGGGATTGAGTCCCGCATCAGGCTCTCTGCTCAGCAGGGAGCCTGCTTCCCTCTCTCTCTCTCTGCCTGCCTCTCCATCTACTTGTGATTTCTCTCTGTCAAATAAATACATAAAATCTTTAAAAAAAAAAAAAAAAAAGAAGGTCATCAAACCAGTTCATTTGTTGAGGTATAAGACAGTCATCTTGGGGATCAGTTGCCTCCTCTGAAGTCATTAGGGAAAGAACAGTTCTAGAATATTCACTTAATTACAGATTTGAATGATAAGTAATAACAAAAAGTCCTGTAAAATGTAATAGCATGTATATGGAGTGCCTACATAGGCCTTTGCTTATTCACTTCGATATCTGATTATAAGAGGACGTAGTGGCTCAGGAGGCAACTTTCTTTTTTTTTTTTTTTAAAGATTTTATTTATTTATTTGACAGACAGAGATCACAAGTAGGCAGAGAGGCAGGCAGAGAGAGAGAGAGAGAGAGGGAAGCAGGCTCCCAGTGGAGCAGAGAGCCCAACGCGGGGCTCGATCCCAGGACCCTGAGATCATGACCTGAGCCGAAGGCAGCGGCCCAAACCACTGAGCCACCCAGGCACCCCGGAGGCAACTTTCTTGATGTGGAGACAAAGTTGAATATCTTGGTGTGCTACATGGCAACATGGCTGAAGAGCTCTGCCTTTAGCTAATTATTGGATCTTGGTCATGTCAGATAAGTTCTCTGAGTTTCAAGGACATTGGTAAAATGGGAAGACTAATATTTGGTCCACCTCCTTACCAGATATTTCTGTGTGATTCCAGTAAGAAAGAATGAGAGTGTAGAAAGCATAGAATAATACATGAAAGTCAGAAAATTTTGCTTAAAAGTAAAAGCCTATGAATTTTAACAAAAAATTTTTTAACAAAAACTGATCAACCTCTCTTAATTGCAGACATCAGAATTAGCTGTTCTAGCCTATGGAAGATACAATTTCAGGACAAGTTGTTGCAGATGACCTACATCTAAAATATTAGAAAATAACTATTTATCCAAAGTGGTGGCTAAGCAGATTTACTGTTTGAGTGTGCATGATGTTTTGACTATTCTTCTTTGCTAATCATTGAACAGTAAGGTGGGAATATATAAACATGGTAATAGTAACATCAGTATGAGCAGTAAAAAACACAAAGTATCTACAGTATCAGTAGACTTGGATGTAAAGGCCAATGTTTAGTAAATATCACCAAGTGTATAATAGTAAATAGAGCAAAGGTATAGTGTGGAGATTAAGGGATTAAACCCTGCAGCCAGAGAAAGCATTCTGAAGCACCCATTATTGTCTTTCCTACATATTCCTGTAGGTTCACCTCCAGATAATACTTTACCTTGTTTACTTATTCACATAATTACCTGTTTACTTATCCATATCCCCCTGTAAACTGTAAGTCTACTCTAGTGAGAAATTGTATCTTACTCACAATTGGTTCTCACATAGCAGAGTTCAGAAACAAGGCAGAACCTGGATGGAACTAACCCTTGCTTCGGAAGGATGTTGAGGGAGTAATGGGTATTTTATGAGAGGGAACTCCCAGCATAACTCAACTGGAGTTGGTTAATTAATACTCACCAGCATTACTGAAATGGAAAGGCTGCCTCAGCTGTTACATGAGTCCATGTTTTTGTCAAAACAATGGCAAAAAATGGGCTGAAGTCCACAGTTGATTATGAATGCAGTTGGAACATTTTCCCCTAGAGAAAGGGAGGGATAGAGGCTTTCCTCACATGGAACTGGGTATGTCAGTGATTCTCTCCTTAGACTAGTTTCTCCACCCAACTTTCATAATGGACCTCAGTGACAGTGAAATTGAGAGAGGTTTTGTGGTCTCCCTAGAGAGCTGGTACTTGCCATACCTCAACCATCAGAGGGTAACCAAGAGTTTCAACAAGTGCACCACCATCTTTCCCTAAACCTTCTGTATTTGAAGGATATGGAGGTTCTGGTTAATGTACTTAATCTAATTTAATATAAACTATTAGTGTATGTATCACAAGGAAAGAAAAAGCATTACCTTTTAAGATGGCAGCAGAATCTTACGGCATAGAATATTCTTATATAGGGCTTTTAGACTTATTTAAGCATAATGTTTAAAATCATTTGTACACATTCATAAAAAGGAAAATATAAGTAAGCTAAACTCTTTCAGGGATTTTAAACAGTTTTTCATAATCAGAATCTGATTCTTAATAACTTTATGACTGAGAATTGTCATACTCCATGTCTTACCCCACGAAGAAGGCTCCTTTGTGTCATCAAGAGGTTAATTATGAAGCATTGCTTAGAAGGATGCTCCACTGATGTCTCTGACATTTTCTTCTATGTGACCCACTCTGGGTATTTAGAGGCTCATGTGTAGGCAATTATGACTTCGTCCTGATTGTACCTAGCTGACAGCTCCTTTAAGAAGCACCCTAATTTCAGCGCCATTAAAACATGGGGAAAATGTGCATTTTTAGAATTGATGAAATAAGTAATTCACACCTTCATGATGAGAACTATCTTCTTTCTACTTTAAAGGCTTGAAAAAAATTCAGAGTGGAAAGCACATAGATTACAGAGGCAGACATAATTCAGTTCATATTCCTCTACTGACTAGCTATTTGAATGAGGGCAAATGATTTAACTCCTCTGAGACTCAATCTCTTCATCTGTAACACTTGTCTTTAAGGCTCACGGGGAATAATAAATACAAACAAACTTCCTTGTCATAAGTCATTGCACAAAAATATATATATTTTTTATTTTGTTGTGAAACAAATCTCAATTTAAACTAGTATTTTCTCTGGGGGTGCCTGGGTGGCTCAGTGGGTTAAAGCCTCTGCCTTCGCCTCAGCTCATGATCCCGGGGTTCTGGGTTTGAGCCCTGCATTGGGCTCTCTGCTCAGCAGGGAGCTTGCTTCCCCTTCTCTCTCTGTCTGCCTTTCTGCCTACTTGTGATCTCTCTCTGTCAAAATAAAATAAAATAAAATAAAATAAACTAGTATTTTCTCTGCATTTAAACATTATATATGTGAAAATTCCAGTTGGAGACTGCTAAAACTGGTAAAGTTGTTATATCTTAAAAATGAATGGCTTACTTTTGAATATCATGGTCATCTTCATTTTTAATATATATATATATATTAACTTCATTTTTATATATTTTACTTAACAGAAAACCCATCCATGACTGTGTTGTCAACTCTTTTTATTACTCTTTTCAAGAATTTGGATTTTGGCTAATTTCAAATTGTGAATCCACAGTAAATCAAAGAATTGGTTTTGTTCTTTCTCCTTTACCCCTTACAGTCCAACTTTTAAACAAATGTTAATTCAAAGACTAAATCATGGCTTAAAATGCAGTTGACATGTTAAGGCCATTATCTATTTTAGACTAACATGTATCTTCCAGTGTAAGGGCTAATAAAACTTCCACCTCCAGTATAAGTCTGAAAATTCAAATCAAAGGATGGGCATTATCATTCCTGGTATTAATTCTGTATGAAATTCATAGTAGGTCACAGGAAATCATCATTTTCTCATTTTATGGAACAGAAAGAGAAAGGAAGGCAGAAACTAAAAGCTGTGTGTGGCTCCTTCCAGGGGGTGACTGAAACTTGGGGGTCACTGGTGACCCTTGGTATTTTCCTTTTTCTTTTTGATTCTGTTACCTCTTAACCTTGCACACTTCTGATGGATCTGGAAAAACATCTCATTTCCCAAGGGAACATGAAACAGACTCTGGTCCCTTTGACAAAATGTAAAGTGGGTCTTCCCCTGAATGCCATCTTAGATTTGTTTTTCCTTCTGTCTCTTAGGATAGACAAGCTGGTAAGTACTCTTCTTAAAGTCCTTAACAGCTACTGCTCAAATTGGGAGAATTTTAGAGAAATTGAGTTTATCACTATTGATTCACATGCATTTTATGGTATTATAAATTTTTATCATTATGATAACAGGCAATGAGCAGTCCAGAAGGAACAGCTGAGTACAAATTTACTGCCAGTCACCCTAGTGCCTAGTGTAGTGCCTGTCATGCATAGGGCTTTCATTAAATTCTTGTTGATTCTCATGAAAATTAGTAACAATAGGAAGGAAGAAAGAAGAGAGAGGAAATTAGCTATTCAGAGAATACTACTGAATTCTTTATGAATCACACCAATAGAACAACGCAACTGCTTAATCAGATGTATACTATCACCTACATTTATGGTTAGAAATATGATTCTTGAACCCTACCCAGGCCCATTGAATCTAAATCCTCAAAAGCAGTGCTTGGAAATCTATGCTTATAATTGTCACTCTTGATGATTCTTATGCTTTTTTTTTTTTTTTTTGGATACTGGAGAACAGTAGTGCTTTTACAAAAATGCCAGGCAACAAAATGATTAGAGACGAAGTTTCCTTGTTTTAGGCTTCATTTCAAAAACTATCATTTTACTCTTCTTCCAGACCTCCCTAATGTTTCTCATTGAGCAGAAAAAAATTTTTTTTCAATTTTATATGATCTCAAGATATAATATTCTCCAATGCTCAAAAAACTGGGTATTTTTTTTTAAGATTTTATTTATTTATTTGACAGAGAGAGATCACAAGCAGGCAGAGAGCAAGAGAGGAAGCAGGCTCCCTGCTGAGCAGAGAGCCCGATGCGGGCCTCGATCCTAAGACCCTGAGATCATGACCTGAGCCGAAGGCAGCGGCTCAACCCACTGAGCCACCCAGGCGCCCAAAACTGAGTATTTTTTTAAGTGTTAAGTTGGCATTGATTGAGAGAAGAACTGCCTCAGAAAGTCAGAAACTTTTTCTCTATATCAATTGCACTATACCTATTACTATAGGGATAATAAATAATAAGTTATATTAAAATAAAGATGTATGATCATGTAAAAACTAGAGCATTCCTTAAGATCCTACTTTTTAACAGCTTTCCACTGCAGAATGATAAAGAGATGTGTAATAACCTTGCCAAGTTCTATTTGTGCACATTTCTGTCTCCCGATACAAAATGTGGGTACTGCCATTTCATCTCTGTTTCTCTTCATTATTAGGGTTGCATCAGATAAAGCATCATAAATAGTAAACCTTATTGACTGACCTGATAGCTCAATCCCAAAGGAAATAAGAGACTCAAATTCCCATATAAGATTGTGATTAACGTCTGTAGAAATGCAAGTAGAGATTTTTTTTTAATAGTTTTAGAACGTTACCAGTTTCTTTCAGGAAGGCACGTTGATACACCATAGGTCACATACCAGAATCCCACTAGAACAAAAGTTGACCATAACCAAAATAATCAAATGTCTAGTATCATTAATAGATTGCTGATTCATTTATAAGGAGATCTTCTGCAATGAATAATCAGTCTAAGCATGTTTTTTCTGTTCCTTGTAAATCACTATTTGTCTATCTGAAACCCTATTTTTGTTCTGTTTGCAGAGCACCTTTCACTTGTTAATGATCTGTGCAAATTAAACAGTAAAGGGGAGGAGAGGCAAGGTTAACTTTTCAAAACTTCTTTACTCTAGGCAAATGGTAAGCAAGAAACAATTATCCTCTGACTTGCCACCCTCCCCATACCAGTATTCCCACTGCCTCCCTCCAAAACTTCCCAGCCCCAGAGAAGAACAACAGATGCATGCCTGAGCATACACATGCCACCGGAAAGAGCAAATGGGTGGGAAGGAAAGTTTGCTCATTACACCTCCTTGCACAGGAATAACAATTAGATAAGATGCTTTCTTAATGTTGTGTAGCCTGGTGTGTGCTGGATTTCTCTGTAAATCTGCCTCAGTTCAAAGCCTGAGCATGTGCTTTGACGAGATTTTTCCCAATGAAAGTCCAGTAAAGTAGGGTGAGATTTCACATCAATTAATTTTGCATGAACGTAGGCACTGTGGATCCAAAGAGGTAATGATTTTCCCAAGACTAGAGACCATTTGCGTTACCAGTATGAGAAAGAAAGACACATTTATGGAATTATTTTTGTTCTGCATTAAGTTTTTGTTTCCTCATTTACCAACTTCTTTAATGGTCTCAGCGGACAAAGAGACTATAAGAAATAGTAAAAGAGCATTTCCATCTGAATATGTTTATAGTTATTTAAGTTTTATTGATTTATAATGACAAGGTCCTTTTTCTTTTCTTTCCTTTTTTTTTTTTTTTTTTTTTTTTTTTTTTTTTTTTTTTTTTTTTTTTAGTTGATGTGCTAGAAAGTTTTCAAGTTCTTTCATTTCAAAACTAAGAACTGCTATACACTTGGGCACTTGAGTTATCTTGGGATTTGGGAATTCTATTCTTCCCTTGTTTAGTGCAGCTAGTGTTTTTGGTGATAATTATGAAGAGGATTTTGTGGTGGCTTTGAAAATGCTCAGTGTTGTAACTAGCATTTTTCTATCCAAGAGCCAAGGGAAATGACTAAGTGGGTCTTTGCACATTTTAAAGACACTGTAAGGTAACTTCTCTGAAATGAGATTTATGAATGTATAAAACTTAACAAGCGAAGAATGGATTTTTATGTGCATTCTTCCCAACATTGAATTTAAGAGGTTTTTCTCTGGACAGTACAAGAGCAAGGCCACGCATATTCCTTTTCTGCTTATTTCCCAACACCTTATACAGTTTCTAATGATACCTTTTATTTTCTTCTGAATAAATGGCATAACCGTTTTCATTTGTATTCCAATGAGATTTATTGTGTGCTAAAAGCAATTTTGTAAAGATCTCCAAACAAATTGTGTATTGTATTTCTATAAATCATATTTGAAGGCATTCCAGGGAAATAAGTTATAGGTTTTCACCATCTTTACCCTGCTGAAGCATGATCTCTGGCTTCTTTTCTTTTTCAAACTTGTATCCTTTTATCCATAGCTATTGTCTTCATCCATTTCGGCTACTATAACAAAACTCCACAGACTGAGTATCTTGTAAACTATGGACATTTATGTTTCTCAGTTCTGAAGGCTGGAAATCTCAAGACAAATGCAGCAGCATGGTTCCATTCTGGTGAGGGCTCTCTTTCTGGGTCATAGACAGGACCTTCTCACACTGTCCTCACATCATGGAAGCTGCTTGGAAACGGGGCGGGGTCTCTTTTATTGAGGCACTAATCTCATTCACGAAAATCCACCCTCATGACCAAAGTACCTCCTAAAATCCTCATCTCCTCATCCTGTCACATCAAGCCTTGGTGTTTCAACAGACATATCTGGTGAGGGGGCACAGACATTCAGACCATAATAGCTGCTTTTAGCCCCATGTATCAATACCTAGAAAAAGTAAATTTCTGGACAGCTGTCTGAAAATTTCAGATATAGATGGAAGAAATAAAAGAATCAGCTTTTTACTTGGAACTTGTCAAATTTAGAAATGCACCTTGACTCCAGTTCTCTGGTTAACCTACAGATAACCTTATCGGGGAAGTTATTTGTACAAGGGAAAAAAGCAGAATAATAGGAAAACACATAGAGTATGCATAAGGCATTTTCAATGTCTTCTCTATATAACAGTGTTAGAGTTCGGATGGGTTTTGTTTTTGTCATTTATCCAACTTAAACTGTGTATTTCACCATCTGCTTTTAAATTAAGAACCTTGTACAACAAGGGCATTATGAGACAGGAGAAGGATTGTGGCATACCACATTATTTTTATGTAATATAATATTGCTGTTTCCTTTTTGGTGTCTTGTATTTTGGAATCCAAAATCAAAATTAGTGCTAAATACAAGTTTGCTATCTTGGGCATCTGGATACCATCTTGCTATTTCTGTTCAATGTTGTAAATGACCAAAGGACATGTGTTTTTCCTGAATTGTTTTTTCTTGAACAGTTGGTAGTCTGGCTAATGCCAGAAACCTGGTTCTGCTCTGAAAACATCCTTGAGGCATAGACCCCTGTCCAGAGTGTAAGCAGAGGAAGAATTTTTTATCTTCTCAAGTTCCCAGAAGTATGGCAAGAAGCATTATCCCACAGATGAACAGCCAGAAACCCTGTCTCACTGGTGTAATCAGAAAAAAAAAAAAAAAAAAAATTCCAACTTGTCCTCTTGGCTGATTTCCTCGCTTGGTTGAGATTGGACACAAGGTTTCTAAATCGCACATGTGCTGAATATTAATAGTTCTCAATAGGCAAAGCCTTCATTTAAATAATCTCAATAATTTCTGAGACAATTGGGCAATATGGAGACTACTAATCTGCTAGATCTCATGAAGAAATTTTTCACTAATGTTTTAACACCTCATTGTTAATTGCTGCCTCTGACAAAGGGGAGTGTTTATATCAACAGGATAATTAAAACTAAATGATCAAATAGGTAGTTACTGGTCACCAACAGTATTAAAGCTTTGTACTAGGCATGATAGGTGTACAAAAGAGGGAGAAAGATACATTCTTTCCTTGATGCTGCTTCTCTTTGGGGTGGGTTTTTACTACTGGGCATTTGGGCATTATGGCACTGCCTCCCACTGTTGGAATTGCTTTAATATGCAGAAATTCATTATGTGTTTTTCCCTGTGTTAATATGGACACACTTCTCATCTAGAAATGAGATCATTTTTTTCATAAACCAAATGCCCCTTCTTTTTCTGCAGTGTGTTAAGCCAGCAGATGCTCTTGGTATCCCATTCATAGCTCTATACACCAAAAATAGCTTTTTGTAAACACCTGGCACTCTACGTGCAGGCTTTTCCTCTGGAAACAGTAGCCCTTAAAAACAAAACAAAACAACATCCAACTTGTACTCTTGGAGATAGCTTAATTCCTCTTTTCCCCATCACAGTCCCCACAATCTACCCTAATCCATAGAGTCCTCATGTCCCTAACTTCAAAATATATTCAAGAAACTAACTACTTTTCACTCTCTGCACAGGGAAAATTCTGGCATGAGCCAACATTGTATTTGACCTGGATTGGTATGTTTCCTTGGTTGTTCTTCTGCCTTTTGTCCTGCCTTCTTCCATCTATTCCCCAATATAGATGACAGACAGCTCCCTGAAAGCTTCGGTCAGATCATGGTTCTTTCCTGCAAAAAGCCATGCAGTGGATCGCTTTCTCACTCAGAGTGAAGGCTGATGTCCCTGCCAGCTCCCGTAAGGGCTGACGTAGAGTCCTTCATATCGTTCTGACCCTCATATTCTACATTCCCCTCTCTCATGTCACTATGGCCACATTAATTCATTAATTAGTTAATTAATGTAGCCATTAATTAATATATTCATTCACTAAACAAATACTTCTAAACACTTAGTTCTATGTCAGCCATATTCTAGGCATTAGGAATACATATAAAATAAGACAAGTATGTTTCCTGTCTTCCTAAAGCTTAGGTTTAGTAGCTTCTAAAGTGTGGCTGTTTTGAAGTATAATTCTAATTAACTATACGTCTCAGGTTTCTTCTGCAAGATCTTGTGTCTCAAACCCCCTGTCTGTGCTTCCAGACAGGAAAGAAGGAAAAGAAATAAGCAAAGAAAAGGCAATGCCTATAGCTAGAAAGGAAAACTCTCTAAAAAAAAAATCGCCATAACGTGTTGGGTCTTCCTTGGTCAAACTGTGTCATTTGGCCACCTTTGCTGCTGGGTGTGCTGAGAAATGCAAGTGTTTAGGAGGATTTGTTGCTGCCATGAAAAAAATCAGGTGTTCCTTGATGCACCTGCCTTGGTCGGTTAAGAAGAAAGGGAGAAGGTACCATATAGATAAACAGCAGTTTCTACCATGGCTGGTGTAAATTACCTATGCTTTACACTGAGTCTAAGTCCTGCACACTTTGGAGCATTTTAATCAGAAAAGCATTACTACACTCACTTGCTTTTATATTAGAATAAGGGCTATTTATTACCATCAGCTCAGGAAATGACCCGGTGTGGCCTTGTAAGACAGAATTAATTTGCAATGACTCCAGCTGAAAGTTGGCTGCCTTTTAACTTAATAACTTGAGAACTGTCAGTATCCTTTGAAGTTAATGATAGTTGTAAAGTGCAAATAAAAATTTTCCGAAAAGAAATCAAACTCACCAAGACTAGTAAAAGAATGCTCTGTCACTACAACTATTAATGTGTGTGTTGAGGGGGTGGGCTATTAGGGAGTGGGACAAGAGTTTAGAATTTCATTGTTCTTTTGCCTTGTTTTGTTTTGGCTTTTGGATTCTAGAACATCCAACAAGTTTTCCCCCTTGGAAATGAAATTTGAAGTATTTAATAGGCTCCTGGTTGGCAGGTAGAGTATTAGCTGCAAAGATATTTTGTGTGAGCATTTGTGCTGGAAATACTTAAAATGTGAGTGTCATCTCTGGTTTAAATATGTTCACACAGCAGGACTTCATGAGGTAAATGAATGCACAGTTACTTCAGTCTCTCTGCCGGAGGAGGTGATTTTCTGAATAGGTATATGGATCCCCAATTTAATTAGCTTTTATCTTCTTGAACGAGTAAAGTAACTGGCTGAACCAAGCACACAAGATTTATCAGTGTAGAAATAGCAGGCAACTGTTTGTCCAAGGGATGCGAAGTAGCAAAGGGGCCATTTCAAGAAATCATCAGGCACCATGTCATGTACGCTTGAAATGCAACCCTTTTTAATTTCAGTCCCAGGCTGTTAGCAATGTGGAAGCTCCTAATAAAGCTGGAGAAACTTTCTCCCATTGGAGCACCCTGGCCTTTCATTTCAATGATGCCACTCAAGGTTTGTTTCAGCAGGAAGCAACACTTCTGATTATTTTTTTCATGTTGCTCATTTGTGGGTTTATTTCTTCTTAATTTGCTGATCCGAAGAGATGCCAGATTGACATCCCTGGGGACTTCAGTTTCCTGTTGGTTCCTGTGCAAATGAAGGCAGCAAGCCGGAGCTCTGTGCTTGCTGGATTTCGTGGTGATTTTAGGTTTCCAGAGGCAGAAGCTTAACACCTTCCTGGAAGCTAGGTTGATATCCTCTGCCCACCACCGCCCCCAAAAGACACAACCGTCAAGTTAATTTCATTAAGGTTGGCTTAGGAGAAATGAAAATATTCTTTCACATGCTGCTTTTCTCCAATGCAACCTTTTCAGAACGCCAGTGTTTTCTCTAATTCAGTGTTGCTAAAATGGCCTGGTTGTAAGAGATACGTGCTTCATGAGCAGATCTCCAGATGTTCCCTGGGAGATTTCACTAAGGCCTGGGTGTTGCCCAGGGTTCTGCACCTCTAACAAGTATCTCAGGTTGTTCTATCACCAGGCAAGTTGAGCAAGCTCTCCTCCTCCAGAAATGGGAAGCACAAAGGATCTTAGACTAAAGCCTGACGTTTAGTATTGTCTCTTATCTTTCTCATTTCTTCATTATGGAAAGTTTATTACTGGGATACACTTATTAAACATTTATTACACCCATAACAACATGGCTGTTGCAGCAGGCCGTTTCTCTCTTCATAAAATGGAAGGAAGAGCTTTAACAGCAAACAACAACAACAACAACAACAACACTTCCCGAACACATTTATTGACTTAGTATAATATCAGAAGTAGTTAAAGGCCCCTAAGAAGCCATTGTGGGTGGTTAGAGGCCATCTTCTTTGTGCTTTGTCACTAGCAAAACAGAAACACAAAACACAACTATCCATCTTTTCTTTTTTTAAGACATTATTTATTTATTTGGCAGAGAGAAGGAGCACAAGCAGGGGGAGCAGTGGGCAGAGGGAGAGGGAGATGCAGACTCCCTGCTGAGCAGAGAGCCTGCCACAGGGCTTGATCCCAGGACCCAGAGATCATGACCTGAACCAAAGGCAGATGCTTAATGGAATGAACCAGGCCCCTATCCATTTTTCCTGAATTTTCATACCAGACAGAGGAATTGTGGTTGTGGAAAGATACCTTTTCTAAGAGAACTAGGTTTATTTTACTGAGACATGTGGGTATGCTAAGTGGTTTGGACATGTTCTTGGAAAGCACAAGAAGATAAAGTAGCCTCCCTCAACTCCCACCAGACAAAAAGATACAGAATCTAAGCACAATTTTAATATGACTGCAAACAGCATCCTGATGAGTTTCAAAGTAGTAATTTTCTGCCTGTTGTAACTCTCTTGGAAAACTTGCCAGGACAAGATCATAAGGCATATGATTCTTCTGGGGTAAGACCATGTATTAAAATTCAATCCAACAATATACACGAATAGGTGATGGATATATATTTAAAATCATTAATCTACCAAAGCTGTAACTCATAATTTTTGATACTATGATATTATCTCCCTGGATCATATGGCTTACAAGATTTTCTTTCGCAGCTACAAAATTACTTAATAGTTTATCTGTCATCATCTTCTCTTACCCAACAACATCTCAGAAGCTGGTGATGGGTGTCTCATAGTCACTACTGGAGTATAATTCCCAATTCTTGCCTCATCCTGGATCTCCTAAAAGATAGCATCAGTCCTTAAATATTCAACTGCCTTTCAAGGGAATGATTTGTAAAGCATTTGAAGTCTGGAAAGATCTGTACAGAAAGAGACAGGCCAATATATTCTAGTTTTTCTTACTCTAAAATTTCTTCCTAGACAATTCTTGACTTAAATATGTGGAAAATGGTTAAAAATATGCTGTTATTCAGACATTACCAAATTAGGTTTAACTGGAGCCAAATTGGCATAGACTATCTGATTGTTTCTCACTTTGCAAATTGATCCAAAGGTTGTTATTTATGAAAGAATATTTCAAATTTAGAAATTTTCTTAATGTATATCAGTGTAGAACAAAAAACACTTTTTTTTTTAAATTTGAGAAATTTGAAAACATTTTCAGATTCCTATACATGCTAAAAAAAATTATGAATCACAACAACCCATGCCCCAAGAGTTAAAAGTTTCCCTCATTGTCTTTTATTTTGAAGCCTTGCAATTTTCCTTCCAACTTGATTATTATAGTGGACTTACAAAGTAAAGATGCAAAAATGCTAGTGTTAAAAATAGTCCAGGGGCACCTGGGTGGCTCAGTGGGTTAAAGTGGGTTAAAGCCTCTGCTTTCAGATCAGGTCATGATCCCAGGGTCCTAGGATAGAGCCCTGCATCACCCCCCCTCCCCCCCCCCCCCCCCCCCGCTCAGGAGGGAGCCTTCTTCCTCCTCTCTCTCTGCCTGCCTCTTCCTCCTCTCTCTCTGCCTGCCTCTCTGCCTACTTGTGATCTCTGTCAAATAAATAAATAAAATCTTAAAAAAAAAAAAAAAAGAAATAGTTCAACTTGGGGAAAGAGGCCTGAGTGGCATTTTGGACATGCTTAGATCGTCTACCTCGGCTGAAATTCTACGAGATTTAGCTTATCTCTGTATGAGGCTACAGACTTCAGTATTATTTATCTACTTCTGAGAAAGTTGGAAATGAACTTCATATATGAGAGAAAGAAAATGGCCATATAGGCAAGACAATCTGGAGACACTTCTTAGAAAGTAAAGATGCCTAGATTCTATCCCAGACCTACCCAATAAAAATATCCATGTGGAAGTTTCTGGAAATTATATTTATATTATATATATATATATATATATATATATATATATACACACATACATATCCCTGGTGATTCTTATCATACTGCAAACTTGAGAAATATCTCACTATTACATCTGTAGGTCAAATTTTACATATTATATTCCACTTCTAAAGAATCTGTAATAAGGAAACATTTATAATAAAATACTTTATGACATAAAAATAGAATACAAAACTATATAGACATTATAATCAGAATGTACCATGGAGGAAATTAGAATATCATTATAAATGTTGGCCTCAGGTGTCCTCTTTTCATTTAGGAAAATACCTGGATGTAACTGGGAAGGCTTAGTGTCTGTTTGGGAAGAGGACCAGATGAGACAAAGCAAAATCGAAAAGATTGCAGGAAAGTGGCAGATATCTTTAGTTCCCCAGATATTCCTTAGGGCAAGGACAGTTATGTTTAAATGGAAAAGGAAGGGAGACTGAGCAAGAGATTCCAACTATAGAAATAAATTGTTAACTCTTTAATGAGGTATTCCAGATGGGGAGGATAACAAAGACACAGAGGGCCTGGGATATACCCTATTGAAAGTTAAATTCTTTGCTGTAAGGTCCAGTCCTGAAACACCGTGTAATCCCCTAACCTTCAGTGCATATCCTCTAGGAGGACTGATGAGAGAAAACACTGGTATACTCCATGGACACGTTTATTTGAGCAGAAAGAAAAGAATATTGGCAAATCAGAATGACACGGTGTAATAGATGCAAAGATGTAGGCATTTTGGTTATCATCCCAAAGGGAAGAGTGACACCAGAAACCTAGAAGATCTGGGTGGTCCCATGTAGTCGACATTTTGGCTCCGCACATGCACACACACCATGGGAAAGATCTAAAGAATGAATGGCAAAAGTTGGAAAGGTTATCTGTGCATGTTGAGATTAGAAGTGATGCATGTCTCATCTTGTTGTTTTCCCCCAATGAGCATATACTACCTATAGAACAATGGGGAAATAAAGATAATTATCAGGTGTTTTGCAACAAAAATTTCTAAATTTGATAACAAGCCAAATCTAATTCTCAATTTAAGTATGTTACCAGTTAAAATTTTAGAAGACCTTTATTGGTCAGCCTGTTATAAAATTGGTTATTTATACATGTATAATCATAGTCCATAGATTATATTGTTTATAGTCATAAATACAACAAAATCCCCAGGTTCAACGCAAAATAATTTACACTGAACTATTGGATGATGCATAGATCCCACTGGTTCAAAGTTGGGAAATACATTATAATGATTTTATATTCATCTGTACAGTTCTTTTTGCTATCAGTATACAGTGATTTGTGGCTTCTTTTCCTTCTTTTAAATATAACTTTTTCCTTATTTAAAGAATAATACTTACAAAGCAGTATTGTATTTAGCCCCAAGCATGCAGTTTCTACTGTCAGTTATAAAGTGAATTTGAAGGCCACTTCTACCCCTTACTCCTGTGTCACCTTGAGTATGTTATTTTCTCTCTCTGCAGCATGTTTATCCATCTGTAAATAGGGATAATGATGCTTTTTATTCCATAAGGCTTTTGTGAGGATTACATGAGTTAATGCATGTAAAGAGCTTAGCATAATCTGTAACCAATTTTATAAACTACATTAACCATGATTAGTATTTGTTCATAATCGAAACTTCCAGGAAAATAAAAGCATTTGGAAGGAAACAAGCATCATCTAAATTCTTACATCGAAGGCTAGAGGTACTATAATTTTGGTAACTTTTCATCTTTCTTTGTTTAAACAAAAAATGCAAAAAGGACCCTTGTCTATGGCATTATAATCAAGTTGTTAAATTTTATGTAAACTAAATCATTTTCTCTGTTATTAAATGTGCTTCCAAAACATTTCAAGTGGTCACATGCTTTTCCATTTATAAAAGCATCATACTTCATTTAAATAATATTGTATTGTTGGATTCACTCTTTCCAAATCATTGATATTTTAAGAAAGCTTCACTGCCTATTCTTATAATTAAATATTTGTGCATATCCTGATTAATTCCCTTAGAGTCAATTTTTAGAATTGGAATTACTGAACGAAATGGTATATCAGTATGTGTTTTATTATATATTGCTTAAGTCCTTCCAGACAGTTTGTGCCAGTTATCACTTCTGATCATAAATGAAATATTCTGTAAACACTAGGCACATTCTCTCCTTTTGCTAAAAATAATGGCAGTGACTTTTAATATTTTGCTTATATTTTATTGAGATTGAAAAAACTGGCTGGTTTTTTTTCTTATATATTAATGAGTGTTTGGATATTTTAAGGATTTTTTTTTTTTTAACTTCTTAAATTGTTAGATTCAGTGGAGTGACATTTATTGAGCACCTACTTCTGTCAGGCACATTGCCTGAGGTGAGGAATGCACGGAGAAGGACCAGCTGAAGTCACTGGTATCTAAGAGGAACGCAGGCTACTGAAATCTGCATGGTTCCTGAGGGCCCTGAAGATGCATATTAAACTTCAGAAACCAAGGGATCCCTCATGGAACTGAACTTCTTCTCCTAAGTAAAATGGACCCCAAAAGCAGGGAGATGTGACACATCCCATGCCAAGGGAACTGGTATTTCTTGAGCATATTTCAAAGAGATAAAGAACTCTAGTTTCCCTTCTCAAAAACAATAAAGGCTTTCATTTGTTGGGCCTGCAAACTGGAACAGGCTCACCCTCATTTTCATCTGTGTTTCTCAACCTTGTCTTTTTGACATTTGCAATTTCTGCCGTATCTGCATGCTGTTTTTCCTTAAATTGAGCTCCCGTGCTTATTTTTTTAAAATTTCATTTAAAAGGAAACTCTCTATCATAGTTGGAAAATCACTAATATTTACCACATATAGATATGATAGAAATATATGCTTTCATGTGCACCTCCTAATATCATCACATCCTTTCCCCCTCCCCCCAACTCCTGCCAGGGGCAGAGCATCACAGGTGTGGAAATCTGGCTCCCAGCCTTCCTCCTGTAAACAGAAAAAACTCAGTCACCAGGGACAGCAGGACAAGACCGTTGGGAACTCTGTAAGAACCTGGGACCTCTGTGCTTTCTCCTGTTGGTTTCTTTTCTTTTTTTTTTTTTTTTCATTCTCTTCTGTCTGGTTCCAGGCATAACTAGGGGAGACAAGTTTTACAGTATAAAGCGGGTGTGTATCTGTCAGTGGAGGAGAAGGGGAAGAGCTTCGGAAGTTCAGCCCTTGCTCGGAGAAGGTGCTCAACATACCTTGTTTAAATTCATTTGAACAGTAAAGGGTTAGAGAACTCCGAGCATTAAAACAGAACCATGCTCTTCATTCTCTGGGTAATTCAAGGCTGCTTTTTCCATCAATAGATCCCAGGGGTGGTTGGACAAGCCTGGTGATTTCCATTTACCAACACAGATTAAGGGTGTCTGGCCAGGTTTCCTCTGGTAGCATTCTCTTAATTAAATATAATGACAATTTGAATAAACTCTTAAGTCCATTGAACATTTCTCATGTTTTATTATTGAGAAGAAATAGGCACTTTGCTTCTTTGAACATTTAAAAAACCCTCACTATGTCAGCCTCTGTTTGTTATTGTGCGCCATGACAGTTATCTGAAGAGAACCAGCCAGATTTAATCTGACAGCCACAGTCAGGGAAGAGTGCTACCAATCTAATTATCCAGTAATCTAGTCAGAACGAGAGTAATTCTAGGCCTTTCTCAGGCAGCTAATCACATTTCCTGTGCATTAGCAGCCACACATGGGGAGCTTTTAGGAACAAGGTTTTTGGTCTGTGTGGGTTTTGTGAGCCTCAGAGTGGTGTGATTTCTTTGTTGACTTCCCCAAAGTGGGTTCTTTGGGCTTTTTTCCCCCACCCCTGTTCCTTCCTACTTCGTCCCTTCATTGCTAAGATGTTCTCAGCTCACCTTCAAGTTCTAAGTTTGACGACCTTGGGACCTTCCTTTCAGAATGCAGCAGCAGAAGAGGGATGAATGCTTGGATCGGTTTGCTTATTTTCTGGTGCAGGAACAGATTAAGGAATGCTGTGCAATCGGTAGGGTAGGATAAATGAAATAGTCATTTTTCTATGAGGAAAGCACCATTTTGGGGGTGTTTTCTGTGTGTGTATGTGAACGGTTTCGCATGTCATTTCTCTATTGTGGTAGGCAATTTAGAAAGAGGTTTGTAGAGAAAAAGAGAAAGAGAAAGAAGACAGTTAACAGATATTCTGCCAGTGGCATCAAATATCAGTCTCTAGGCAATATCAATCATGCACTATTTCCATAATTGCAATTTTAACAGGGAATGTAAAGATTGGGGGACAGAAAGGAGGAACAATAACAGTATATGCAGGGAACAGGAGAACTTGTGCCTCCATGTTAATTAATACCCTGCCATATTCTTTCTCTGAAAACCTCCATTTAGGATAATTTCATATTATCTTTATAAATCAAAATGTTTTTCAAATGCATTGGTTTATGACAGGCCAAAATTGAGGTGTCTCTGAAAAATCATTATACTAGCATCAGGTCTCTTTTCTTCTAGTTATAGGTCTTGAAAATTCCTCCCACTTTTCATAATCTTTGCTTGGTGCATTGGAATCTGAATATTTGAATCTAATAGGCAGGAGTTCCAGTTACCAGTCAGTTTATAATATAGTAATTTCCCCCAAAGTTATCCAGGATAAACAGGCTTCCCAAATAGCCTCTAGCACTCATAACATAACACATTAGCTGGAAGGCTATAAAAAAGAGGAAATGCAAGTGCTGTGTTAAATGGTTGTGTTGTAATCTTGAACAGGTTTCAACCATAATTTGTACTCTCTCAGCTGAAAGTTTTTTGTGAACTTAAAAATGTTTTTATTCCTGTGATTGTGGGAGTTGTACACCCCTAGCGGTACATCGTTTGGGTGTGCCTCTCTGCACACGCAGAGCCTGCTGCTGAATCCCTGGTAGATTTGGGCCTAGTGTCCATGAACCTGGGGGCTGGTGTGTCTGGGCAAGGTATGAAGTCAGATTTCCGAGTCACGTTTTTGTTTCTAATGATGTTGTCCCCTCATTTGTTCTAGGTTCAGATTCCACAAAAACTATTGGTATGATCTGATCTAAGGAGTTAAACTCTAAATAGACCCTAGTTTTGGACTATCACCCAATATAAGTCTCTTATGGCAAGCTCTGTCTCTGTTTGACTCTCAAGTGCAGACAAGAGTAGAGTACTGCCTGAAGAGTAGTTCATGCGGGCATTTCTATCAGTCCTTCCATTGTTAGAATGTGCATTTCAATCCAGATGAGATGTATTGTCTAGGTCACTAATTGGAATGTTTACCAAATGGAAATTATATTTAAACATGTCAATACAACATCACCTTATTTAACAACTTTCATCTGAGAATACGAAAACATTTATGGGAAATGAATGCCACGGCAGCTAATCCCTACAGAAATGTTGCTTAACAACAGCTCACTTCTTACAGAATCAAAATGAGAAAAAAAAAATTATGTTATAGCGATGACTTGTAATGATTCCAGCATCTCTTAGTAGATAATTGGCAGAAATAAAAAGAACATCAGTTCTTACATTTCTCAAGGCTATTTCTCAGTACGAGTTAAAATGATTCAGGAATGCAGAAGATGCACAAAGGAGACTGCATATTGAGAGCTTATCTGAGCAATGAAACCTCTAGGTATTTGCAAATGTGGCACTCTTTTCTCTGCCTTAAACCCTAGATCTTGAATTACGCAAGTGATTGTGACCTGCAAATCAGTGTACATTCATTGTTGATTCTTCTGTTCAAATGAATACCTGCTGAAGGACTTGAGCTTTGTGAAAGTTCAGCTTTGTGTCTTATTCATTCTCTGCCAGGGTGTCTGATGCTGTCCAAGGAATGTCTCAGGACAAAAGGGTCTTTATATAAAGAACAATAATAAATTCCATTATTGCCATATATGAATTAACAGCTTGCCCTCGATAAAGTTAGTTTCTGTACAAAGAGTTCTCTCGACTTTGAACTTCGGTTAAATCATGATCAGACAATGATTCCAAGTTCTGATCCAGTACAGGGGATCTCCCATTTGACTGTATCATTTTTAATACTGTTTGTTTCCTATCACTTCTGATTTGGTTTCTCTTTTTAAAAAAGTCAAATAATGTAACATGGTTTAGTTTGGAGGCAGTCTATGTCAGGCTTGCGATCATTTTTCTTTCTTCCGTAATAAAAAATTTCCAAGGGGGATATTTGGTGTTTTGCAACATGGATGGCATACCTCCTGTATTGGCATTGTTCAATGGCTTTGATCATATTAAAAGAATGGGCACTTTGTGTGAATTATTATTGGCCATTGTCCAAACCTTGTTCTAAACCTAATGTAGTCTTTTAAATTTGTATTGTCTGTTTACACGGTCCTTTGTTATGGCCTAAAATTTGGAAATTCTTGCAAAGTCCTACATTATTTCTGACCTATTTACACAATCTTGTTGGGCATGCACTGATTATTTTATACTGATAACACAATCCTGAGGCCCTGAATGGTGTTTCCTTAGATCAGTGCTGCCCAGTAACCATTTGCCACATGTACCCGTTTAAAGTGAAATTTAAGTTAACTAACTAAATAAGTAATTAATTAAAAAGTTCAGTTTCTCAGTTGCACTAATCACATTTCAGGTGCTCAAGAGCGGCATGGAAGTAGTGGTTTCCAGATTGGACAGTGCAGGTGTAGAATATTTCTGTCATGGCAGAAGGTACTGCTGGATAGCATTTCCTTGAATACTTGATAAACTTGCAAAGGAGAGTATCTCCATTGACTCAGAGGCAGAGAGCAATGATGGTCATAGAGTCCCAGGCTCAATACCGGAAACAGCAAAGTCAATAAAAGTGGCTGAGACTCTCAGAAGGTACACACTTGTAATTATACCTCATCATGAGTTCTTACTGAAATTAAAAGAAATCATTCAGATGTTCGTTGTATTAAATTCTTTCAAAGAAACAGGGCAAATAGCCACTTGACAGTTCATTTTATTTCACTGCTCTTAACATGCCACCTAATGACTCTTACAAATATGTCCACTTCTAACTCCTGGTTAAAATTTCTCAGCAATTATTGTGTTTTCCCTTCATACAAAACCACATCTACACCATACCAGTTAAGGGCTCATTTCTCCCCCTCTTTTTCCCTTCCTGATTACAGTTTTCTCTTCCCTTTTTAATTCCCTGCCCTTCCCTTGACCTTCCCTTGCCTTTCCCTTCCCTTTCTCTTCCCCTTTTCCTACTATTTGGTCTTAATGATATTATCAGAGGGAAGGAAGGGAGGAGAGTCAAGTGTGTCTTTATTTTAACATAGATACTCTATATTTGGAATCTCTTACTTAGTTCTGGTCAAACGGAAGACTCTTTGGGGCAAGTCGGTTATCTTTTGTACTTACCATCCTGCTTCTGAATGTATGTATGTATCTGGGTAGGATTTGGGGGTGGGAGAGGACAAATACCAGGTTCTAAATCACACTTCCTCTCTTTCTGTCAAGTGCTAGAACGTGAATGTCCATGAGACTGTAGTGACCCCTGCCAGGAGGATACCTAGCTCTTTGTAGATACCCCTGCTCTCTGTAAATACCTATACATCTTAAAAGCTGGGACTCATCAAATTCCAAAAAAGACATATCTAAGGTTCAAAGTTTTTCCATGAGACAGTCACAAGGAAAAAGACTAAAGTTCTATTGTCAGGTTTCTAAATAGAGGAGGGACTTTAGAACAAAAAAATGTGCTGGAATTAAAAAAAAAAAAAAAATGTGAGCGCCTGGGTGGCTCAGTGGGTTAAGCCACTGCCTTCGGCTCAGGTCATGATCTCAGGGTCCTGGGATCGAGTCCCGCGTCGGGCTCTCTGCTCGGCAGGGAGCCTGTTTCCTCCTCTCTCTCTCTGCCTGCCTCTCTGACTACTTGTGATCTCTGTCTGTCAAATAAATAAATAAATAAAATCTTTAAAAAAAAATGTGCTGGAATAATTTAGTGGGGAAACAAATGCACAAAATAAAACGAGTTGTGTTACTCGCATAAAATTTTCAAGAATGCCGGGTGATTGGGCATATATTATTATACTCTTCCCAGGCTGTGTACTCAGAGCAGGAGGTAACCTACTTCAAAAACATGTTTGACAAACCTGAGAGGTTAAGATTTGGTGATTTCATGATATAGGTAACTAATTTTTAAAACTGAATTATTGCCATATTTTTTAACTGATTATCCAGTCCTCCTAAAATATATGCATTATTAAATCTATTTTAAAACCTCATATCTCTTGTGAATGTCCTGCTGCTTTCTTACTGTCATATCTGCTACCACTCTCCATGCATACCATGCCTGTTAGCAGTATTTAACCCACTGCAGTTCCTAGAGCATGCTGTGGGTGCCCTTTCTGTGTAACTAGAATGTACTCTTACCCCTCAGCTATTTTGAGAGCTTGGACTCATCATTCAACTTTGCGCACTTGCTCCATTTGCAATGAGGGCCCAGCACCCCCATATTAGCAATCTACAGCTGCATAGCAAATTACCCCAATACTTAGTAGCTTAAAACAACGTTCGTTACCTCACAGCCCCGTTAGGTCTAGAATCTCTGAGTGGCTTAGGTTCTTGAAAATTCTAAACCACCTTGCAGTAAAGAAAAGTAATTTTGTAGCATTCTTGGCTTTTCCCTAAACATCTCAAAATGTCTATTTTTTTTTCTTGTAAAATAAGCTTGTAAGGAATAACCTTGTAAGAAAGCTTACTCTTGGTCACTTCAATACATTAACATGGTTGGAAGACTCTCAGAGAACCCCACAAGACTTCCATGTAATTCTTACATCATTCTTATTTTTCATTTGCATTTGAGCTGATTCATGTCATTGAAATACTCAATACAGAAGAACAAACTGTCGAATTCTTCCCATCTTTAGGAAAATCTCCCATGAACCAATTCAACTTCACCACTTGTTTTGAAATATAAAAGGTATCCTTAGGCCTTTGGTCAAGCTTACATGCTGACATTGTCCTCGTTTCCAGCTTCAGAACTAATTGTGATTTTTAATAAACGTAACTTTTTTGGTCCAAGGCTCTCAAGATCTGTTAGTCTGTTACACACTCATTCACTCCTTTCCTTTTTACAAACGCTAAATGTTGCCATATTATTTTTTTCTTTATTCTTAATGAATTTCTAATTGGTATTTTATTTACTTTTTGAATAGACATGCTGTTCACATGGTAATAAATGTTAAGACATGTCTGCTTCCATGCCTGAACATCATTAAGACGATTTCCCTGCTGAAGTCCAGGAAATCTTGCTATGAGGTTTATCCCATTCAGAGCTGTGCAAGTGTCATGTGAATTTATCATTACATTTCCGACTGTGTCATCAAATTCTAACAGGTGACTTTTTAGACTCATACAAGCACGTTCTTAGCATTAGTTTAGCTAGCTGGGTGAGGTAAGTGAGTCAAGTACATATATGATCTGTAGCTTGTGAAGGTATGTATTACTTGGGGCTTTATAAGTTGTAAGAAAAAAAAAGTACCATCATGAGTGATAAGTATTTATTATAAGCATATGTGGGAATTGAGGAAGTATAATGATCCTTCTTGGCAGCTGCAAGTCATTCTGGATCTTAGAGGTTCCCAGTCTGAAGTCTTTCTTTTTTTCCCCCCCTTTAAGATTATTTATTTATTTATATATTTGAGAGAGAGAAAGAGAGAGAGGAGTGAGCAAGAACAGGAGTTGGAAGGAGGGGCAGAGGGAGAGGGCAAGAGAAGCAGACTCCCTGCTGAGCAGGGAGCCTATTGCAGGGTTTGATCCAAGGACCCCGAGATCATGACCTAAGCCAAAGGCAGCCTGAACTGACTGAGCCACCCAGGCATCCCTGATTTATTTTTGGTGTGGTTGGATCTGGTTTTTGTCTGTTAGATTATGAGTCAGAAACTAATCATTTTTGTTTATTTTTGTTAATTGTTTTTTTAAATTCAAGTATAATTCACACCCCAGTCTAAAAAGTTTATGAAAAAACTGGAGAGGTGGCAATGGCACATTGTCATTCAGGAAACATGAATAAGTCTACTCACCATATTTTCTTCCACCCAGAAGCATGTTTGGACTGTCTTTTTGTGTGTATTCATATACTCCTAAAAAATAAATTACTTAAAAATAAATAAATAAATAGAAGATAAATTTCTGAGTGTATCTACCAAAATCCTACCAAATCCATGATTTTGTCCATGGATGCCACCAACTCCAGCTTGAACTTTAGCACAGACCTCTGTGATCAGGGTGGTAGAGTTCCATGGCACAAGACCAACATTCCTAGTCAGAAAGGATGATTTCCCCTTGGCCACTCCCCTTAGAAATGGGGTTGTGGTGGCAAGACAGGCACATAAGCATTTCAGAGATTACTCAGAGGAGAGAGCTTTACATTGTATTTAGTTTAACATCCTCATAAGCAAGTTATTTGATTTTATTTTAAAGACACTATCTGAAAAATTAAAAAATAAAAGCAAGGGTGCCTGGGTGGCTCAGTGGGTTAAGCCACTGCCTTTGGCTCAGGTCATGATCTCAGGGTCCTGGGATCGAGTCCCACATCGGGCTCTCTGCTCGGCAGGGAGCCTGCTTCCTCCTCTCTCTCTCTGCCTGCCTCTCTGCCTACTTGTGATCTCTCTCTGTCAAGTAAATAAATAAAATCTTAAAAAAATAATAATAAAATAAAAAATAAAAAATAAAAGCAAAAATATCTTCTCATTTTGCAAATAGCAAACACCCAGAAAGGCTAGTGTATTTGAACTTTATCTATATGAAGTCTAGCCAATACTTGCGACCCAAGTACATCAACAGCACCCTTGCTTTTTCTGCTTGAAGTGGGAGTTCCATTATGGCAGCAAAGTGTCAGTTATATGCAGGGTTTGACAGGGTATTTGCCCAGTGGACAAATGAATCGAATTAGACAATTTAATTACTGAGTAAGAAACTGCTTAAGTTATTAAAAGGCAGCACTAAAGTTGTCTTTCAGGTATGTTAGCTAAAAATGTCCATTTTATTAAAACTATACTCTTGTGAGACTTTCTAATCCTTCAATAAATCTAATGGTCTTAACTGCATTTCAGAAATTTATTAAACATCATGTTGTG
Source organism: Mustela nigripes (assembly GCF_022355385.1). Classification (NCBI taxonomy): domain Eukaryota; kingdom Metazoa; phylum Chordata; class Mammalia; order Carnivora; family Mustelidae; genus Mustela; species Mustela nigripes. Next base: position 74,154,955 of record NC_081558.1, on the reverse strand, counting down.
TTTAGGAATGGTAGTTATTTACCAGGGTAAAAAGGCAATTTATTTTATAGAATGTGAAGTCTTGATATGGCTCTGTACTCCAGGATAAATCCCAACAACCTTGATTTCTTTTGATATTACCTTTTAAAGAAATCAAATCAATTTATTACAGTATCAAACCAATAGGCTATCAAGCTATCACGTGAGAGGCTATAAGTCTCACTTAATAACAAGCTTTTTAGCACAAAAACAAATTCTTCCCCTGCCTTCAGGGACTACTGATTCCAGGGTTTGGAAATCAGAATAGGGCTCTTGCTTAGGCCTCCAATTAGCTTGAGAAGACTGATACATGTAAAGCATAACAGATGTGCTACCATATATATTATGAGTGTTTCATTTTTGCAATTAAGAAATTGGGGAAATTCAAACTATTCTCAGAATACATTTTTAAAGAAAACAGTTTGCTTTATTGTGGGGTGGGAACTAAGAGTGTTAAATGTAGGCATAGAAAGATTATTCTTTAAACAAGGTGAAAGGTAGATTTTGGCACAACAGAAGAAAACTTTACTAAGTCATGTGTCATGATAAACGTAAAGCTGAAGGTTTGCCTGTGCTTTATAGGTGAAAAGTCAGAAATTAAAATTAACTTTGGGGGCGCCTGGGTGGTTTAGTGGGTTAAGCCGCTGCCTTTGGCTCAGGTCATGATCTCAGGGTCCTGGGATCGAGTCCCACATCGGGCTCTCTGCTCAGCGGGGAGCCTGCTTCCTCCTCTCTCTCTGCCTGCCTCTCTGCCTACTTGTGATCTCTCTCTGTCAAATAAATAAATAAAATCTTAAAAAAAGAGAGAGAAATAAATAAAATTAACTTTGGTCCATGTTCACTTTTAAAATTAATAAAACACACACATACAAGTGCACACATACAAACGTATATACAAATTTTGTTGAAAGTTGGTTAGTTTCTAAGCACTGTTAGTCCTAAAGTAGTAATCTTTTCTTCTTTCGTAGATATGATTTCAGCCTGTATTTCAGCCAGGACTGCAGTGATATAAACCTTACTATCTACTTAGCAATTACAGGTTGGGTTGGTAGTGTAACAAAATCTCATTGAACTCAAGCCTAGATACAAGTTACCATGTCTCATATCATGATTTTGAATACACTCTAGAAATAGGCATTGTAATTCCATTTAGAGTACTTACTTATTTCAGATTTTTCGAAAGACAATGATAATTTTTTTTGAGACGCCTGGGTGGCTCAGTGGGTTAAAGCCTCTGCCTTCAGCTCAGGTCATGGTCCCAGGGTCCTGGGATGGAGCCCCACATCGGGCTCTCTGTTCAGCAGGGAGCCTGCTTCCACTTCCCTCTCTCTCTCTGCCTGCCTCTCTGCCGACTTGTGATCTCTGTCTGTCAAATGAATACATAAAATCTTTAAAAAAGAAAAAAAAGAAAGAAAATGATAATTTTTATCTACTTTTAAGCCAACTTCAAAACTAACTCTAAATTCTTCATATGAGTAGAATCATATGGTATTTGTCTTTCTCCAACTGACTTATTTTACTCAGCATAATTTACTTCCATCCACATTGTAGCAAATGGCAAGACTTCTCAAAACTGATGAACATGGGGTAAGAGAAGGAAAAATAAAATAACAAAACAAAAACAAAAAGAGAGGTAAATCATAAGAGACCCTTTTAACTCTAGGAAAGAGTCTGAGGGTTGCTGGAGTGGAGGTGGATGGGAAGATGGGGTAACTGGGTGATGAGCATTAAGAAGCTCACTTGAAGTAATGAGCACTGGATGTTATAGGCAACTGATGAATCACTAAACTGTACCTCTGAAGCCAATGTTAATTAAATTGAATTTAATTTTAAATATTAAAAAATCTATTCTAGCACACTCTTGCCCAAACGTACACAAATAAGTAACTATATCCTCCTCCTTTAGTGTAGGTACTCACTGGTCATAAATTTCTGGAGACAATAGAAAATCCCCCCCCCCCTTTTTTTGATAACAATGGTCAGAAGATGTCTTTGATCCCAAACAATTGCAGTGTAGAAATTTCAATCCATTGCCAAATTCCCAATATCTTCCTAAAATGTCAGAAACATGTAAAGATGCATGCTGTCATAATTTCCTCAGCTGCGATATCATCCTGTCTTTCACAAATATAAATTCTTGTGTTAATAAAAAAAGTTCTACTGAAACCTCTAAATTTTTCCACTACCTCATATTCTTGTAGGGAGTTGGGAGATGAAGTAAAGAGAGAGACAAAACCCATATAAATGGCAGTTATTTAAGATAGCACCAGGGTGCTCATCAAAATGTATGGAACCCAGATAAACACTAAGGATTAGATAAGAAAACCAACAAAATTTTTAATTTCTATGCCTACCTTCAGCCATTTAAAATTTAATCACAAGTCAGTGGTTTTAGGATCCGCTACCAGCAACCTTACATTTATATGCCTGATATGTATCTGAGGACGGTTTCATTAAGAGACTGTGGCAGTATTTTAATGCTCATATATATATATAATAAGAGACAAAATAAAGATTTTCCTGAGAAAGTTCTTCTGGGAAATGTCTAGATCAACTCTAGAAAAAAAGAGTTTCATGGTGTTTGAATAGGCACAATATTTAAAATTTTGTTTCTCAGATATTTTTTCAGGTCTGTTTTAAGACAGAAGCCCTCTACATCTCAGAAGTTCCTAGGAAATCTCTTTACCAAACCATGTTTTCTTGTGAATGTGTGAACTCTAAGGAAATGCAGACTTCATAGTATTAATTTTCTGCTCCTAGAGGCTGACCTCTAAATTTTGGAGCCTGTTTTAGTCTCTTTAGAATGAACATACATGAAAGTTAGAAGAGAATTTGTAGACGCAAGGAAATGGATGGCAGCAGGATTTATGTAGGCAGACACATGGACCGGAAATAAGCTAAAGTCAAATTCCACATGAAGGAGTGGATTAAGATAACAAATATTTGGAGATACTAGTTGGGAAAGATTTAGTATCTGGTAAAATAAAAAGAAAAGTCCTCATGAAGAATTACTTTACCTGTTAATGTTTGCTTAGAAATCTTTGTGATAATGGCATTATGGCAAAGCTTTAGGTCCATACAAACCTCGGGTTTAATTCCAGATGTGTTGCTCATTACCTGTGACATCTCAGATAAGCTACTTAAAGTTTTCAAGTGGCATGTCCTCGACCGACTAATTGGGATAAGTACATGTACATTGCTTGGTTATTTTGAGGGCTACATGTATTGAATAAAATTTTAATGTAAAACTTGGAAAATGTTAAGTTTCAGCTACTATGACTTCTCCTTTTTTATCCTTATCTTTATCATCATCATCATCATCATCATCATCATCATCAGAGATGCATGTTTCTGTTTAAAGGATGATATAGAGTTGAACACAGCCATGTCTGAAGTATGTTTAACTACCTTAAGCCAGAGATGCAATAATTTCAGGATTAATATTGTTTACCTCCAGCTAGAGGATTCTAAGCCATGGACCAAGAGGATGATGTGTATTTATGGGCTTCTAGGTGGTAAGAGTCTTTGCACACAAACCTTAATTAACAGACTCATCTCTTATGCTAATAACACTTTCAGCATGGTATTGGCCCATATCCGTTAAGGGAATACTTTTTCACCAATAAGCCCCACAGCTACTCCTTAAACCCCCCATAGCAAGCACCATTATATAGCACTACTTCAGTCATAGTTCTGCTTTTTATGATCTTGTCACCACTCAAGATTCTTGACTGCAGCACTATGCTTGGGAAGGTCCAATGTTTTCCATGGGACAGAAACTGTTCAGTCCTCAACTTCAAGGTTAGTTTTGTAAAGTGACATTTTTATTATCTTCATAAACCTTGTTATAATTCAACTCATTCAGCACATATTTACTGTTCTGTGCTCAAAAATTCATAAGTACATAGTGTTTTGCATCTCTCCTGAGTGACCTTCCTCCCCCACATTGCCTCCCTGCAAGAAGGAAGATTGGGTCACCAGCAGTGAGTCAATCTGCTGGTGCCACTTAGATGGTACCTCTGCCCCAAACTCCTTTTTAACAGCTGCCATTGTAGACACAAAGTTGAAGACAAAGGATAGGAAAGACCAACAGAAAAGGCACCGTGTATAATCCCAATTCTGATTGTTCTGAACCATTTTTAAAGTGACAAAACTAGGATGGAATTTGGTGATGGAAGAATCTAGATTTCTAACTCTTTAGTGACATACAGTAAATATAGAGCTCACATGCCTTCAGGATCCCCATGATTATTGGCCATCAGGTTTTGTGTGGCCAGTGTAGCAAATTAGAGAGTGTATCCCTAGAGGATAGGGGAACACCACTACTTATGTACAGCTGTAAGGTGTCCTGAGGTGTCGGAACATGGGTTACATGTGACCACATCTTCTAATTTTCAAGAAAAGCCTAAACCAGATTGTGTGTGTGTGTATGTGTGTGCGTTTGTGTGTGTGTGTGCATATATGTATGTATGTGATATGTAAACATCAGCAACTATTTTTTAAGGTTATACTCTCCAAAACCTGACCTCATGGACCTTGTGGACTCAGAAGATTAGCATGCTGCCTCTAGATCCAAATACTTCCATATACTTTTCTTCATGTGGCAGTTAAACTGCAGCCCTCTTGTTTTACTCTGTAGCCTTTCCCTCACACTCTTTCTCCCTCAGTGTCTTCATCTGTGAAATAGGGATAAGAGCATTTGTTTTTCTACCTCCAAAAGATCAAGGATCATGGCGCATGTGAAGATTAATGAGGTCATTTGGTTAAGTGTTTCTTGCTGGGTGAAAGAACAATGGCTTATGAATACTAATAGCACTTGAATCATGTGAGCTTTCATGGAAAGTGAGTTGGACCATTTAGCTCCCCATCTGCAGGGAGTTATAAAGAGGGAACCAGGGAGGGAGAAGCTGAAAGTATTTCTTCATGACTGTCTCCTGTGGTGAACTGTGAAGGGGTATTGGGAATGCTGAGAATTTGTCAGTGTGTTACTCTAGATTCTGTATGCAGTGCAGTCTGGAAGAGAGCAAAACTCTCACTATGTGAGTTTGTGAAATTTTATCTGTTGGAGAAGGGTGAGCAGGTATGGATGAGGAATAACTTGTTAACTATCTACCTAAGGACCTGGCTCACAACCCACTCTTATGTTCTAATCCAACTGTCTTTTACCACTGAGCTCTCACCCTCCCTAATATGTTAGTTAGGGTTGACTAACTACTGAAATATACCCGACATGTTATTATCTTAACCCAATAGCAGTGCGTTTCTTTCTCAGATATTCTTGGTTTGTGAGTGGCATTTCATGTAATAATTCAGAAAACCATGCCTCCTCCATGCTATTGCTCCCTCATGCTCTGGGCCTCCCCATTAGCTCACAAATGAGCTAAGAATGCAGTGAATTACGTATGGAAGATCACTATGAGCCAAGTGTGGAAGTAACACATGCCATTTTGGCTCCCATTCCCTTGGCTAGAACTCAATCACCCTGCCACACAAGAGAAGCTGGGAAGGGTAGTCAAGTTTGCCCCAGGAGGAGAAATTCATTTTGATCAGCCAGCAGTCACTGCCAAGCCTGACATGTTTCAGACACTTGTCCTTTCATTTCATCATCTGCTAGGTATTTGGTTGATTTCTTTAAGTAAGACACTGAAGATAGACTTCGCTATTCCCTTTACTCTGTTGCATCTCTGTAGGCAGCATGCTAGTTTCTTGGTTTTCTGACAAATGTTTTCTACACTATTTTGAAGGTTTTGTTTTGTTTTGTTTTAACCTTTCTGTTCCTTCCATATACTAAATACATCATTCTGCATGTTATGGCTCTAAAGGGAGAGCTGAAGGGAGATTTCATCTCCACTGAGTGTTGAGAGTGTCTAAGTTTGGATACCTTTGTTGTCTGTAAGAATTGACAGTGAATAACATAGCCCGTTATTGCCTATGATTTCCTTAGCGGTGGCTCCTAGGAAAGATTTGATTCCTGGGTATAAATGTAAAAATATGCTTATTTTTAGATTTTGATTCTGAAACTGTCACGGGGTAGCATTCTCTTTGGAGTGATGTGTAATGTAAAAATGAAATGATTAAGTATTGTGAAATTATACAGTGACTTTGATTAGTGTAGGCACTCAATACTAATCAATGCACATAAAATAATACAAATGATCTTCCTCTTTTAGCACAACATTTTATAAGGTGTGACTGTTAATGGTTGATAAATGATAATGGAAAAGATTCATACATATCTACCCAAGCTTGTGCTTGTCATGAGAACTGGCAATCTATGAAAAACATAGGCTTAATTAACCTTTGACAGAACTTCTGTTCAAAAATCCATGAAAATGGAAAGCTTTAAGATACTAAAATGCAAATAAGTGACAAAATACCCTATATTAACTAGCTATCTCTATGCAATAGAATATAATGGCCAAGAGCTTTATAGCAAGACTGCCTAGACTTGAATCCTAGGCACACCAACTCTTGTCTATGATTCTCAGCAAAGTGATTCTGAAACTCTATTTCCTCTTCTGTAAAAAGAAGATAATAACAGAAGTAGAACTAATGATGTCATAAGGATCAATAAGATGATGATTGTGAAGAGTTTATGAGAATTCATGACAAGTCAAAAGCGCTTGATAAGCCACAGAAAAGACAAGCATCTTCTTACAAAGAAATACGGTTTAAAAAAATGCTTAAATGATGTGGGCATAGCAGTCTCCTGAATATCATGGTAGTATGGTGATTCTGGTACTGTAGGTCTGTCATGAAGCCTGAGATTCTGCACCTTATTAAAGTTTCCAGATTGGGTGCCTGGGTGGCTCAGTGGGTTAAGCCGCTGCCTTCGGCTCAGGTCATGATCTCAGGGCCTGGGATCGAGTCCCGCATCGGGCTCTCTGCTCAGCAGGGAGCCTGCTTCCTCCCCTCTCTCTCTGCCTGCCTCTCTGCCTACTTGTGATCTCTGTCTGTCGAATAAATAAATAAAATCTTTAAAAAAAATAAAGTTTCCAGATTATATTGGTTTTGCTGGTCCATGGAACATACTTTGAATATAAAGGAGCTAAACTTTATAGTTATATCCCTATGTAAGTCTTGGGTTATCAGTTGTTTATCTGTGAATGTGGTGATTGGATTCACAGAAGGCCATGAGAAACATCTTCATGACACAAAATATCTGAAAAGCTTCCATAAGTGATGATGAGCTAAGACATGATATTGAACCAGATGTCTAAGGAACAAAAAAAAAAAATAATCCCAAATTTCATTCACGTCATATTTAGTGTGCTGTGCTGTGCTTTGTGTCCAAGGCTGCTGTGTCCAAGAATTCAAATCTGGGTCATCTGTTTATTGAACTCTTACCATGATACTCTACTGTCTATTGATAGAAAACTATTACAGAATATTTCTTGTCCCTTATTTACATTTTAGTATCTTGAAGCTTTCCATTTTAATAAATTATTAAAGAGAAGCTTTGTCAAAAGTTAATTAAGTCTATGAATTGCTCTGGCCCAGGAATGTGGTCTTAAGGGCCAATGACATAAGGTTGATATGCTTCAATATTAACGAGACTTCTGATATTCTAATTTATTTGCAGTTTGTTTGTTTTTAACATGATCTCTTTGAGCTGCTGTCTGCCATGATTGTTCTAACATCTGACATTAGTATTTCTTTACTATGCTGAAGATGTAAATTTCAGTAGGAACTTAAGTGGAAGACAATAGTTGTTTTTGCTTTGTTTTTTACAATATGACCCATTTATTTATTTATTTATTTTTCATTTTATTTTATATCTTTTCAGTGTTTCAAAATTCATTGTTGATACACTACACCCTATGCTCCATGCAATATGTGCCCTCCATAATACCCACAACCAGGCTTATCCAACTCACTTCCCCCGCCCCCCAAAACCCTCAGTTTGTTTCTCAGAGTCCACAGTCTCTCATGGTTTGTTTCTCCCTCTGATTTCCCCCAACTCACTTCTTCTCTCCTTCTCCCAATATCCTCCATGTTATTCCTTATGCTCCACAAGTAGGTGAAACGATATGATACTTGACTATCTCTGCTTAACTTATTTCACTCAGCATAATCTTTTCCAGTCCCATCCATGTTGATATAAATGTTGGGTATTCATCCTTTCTGGTGGAGGCATAATACTCCATTGTATATATGGACCACATCTTCTTTATCTATTTGTCTGTTGAAGGGCATCTTGGTTCTTTCCACAGTTTGGCAACTGTGGCCATTGCTGCTATGAACATTGGGGTACAGATGGCCCTTCTTTTCACTACATCTGTGTCTTTGGGGTAAATACCTAGTAGTGTAACTGCAAGGTCATAACGTAGCTCTATTTTTAATTTCTTAAGGAATCTCCACACTGTTTTCCAAAGTGGCTGCAACAACTTGCATTCCCACCAACAGTGTAAGAGTGTTCCCCTTTCTTCACGTCCTCTCTGACACTTGTTGTTTCTTGTCTTGTTAATTTTGGCCATTCTAACTGGTGTAAGTTGGTATCTCAATGTGGTTTTAATTTGAATCTCCCTGATGGCTAATGATGATGAACATTTTGGCTTTTAAGTTGTCTAGCCTTATTTGGCTTCTGTTTCTGGTAAAGCTTTTTGCATCTCTTTTTCAAAGCAGTATCTTGAGATTCCTGCTAAATTACTTAATTTAGGTCACTCCTGTTTCCATTAATATCATCTATGATTTCCCCTTACATACGTTTCCGGTTCAATGTATGTCATGGTAAGAATTCTATATTATTCAGATTTTGAATCCTTTAATTTTTGTTGATCATCTTCCAAATATTGCTCTATTTTTCTCCTCCTTTAAAGTAAACCTATCTTTATTTTAATGGGGCTTTATGGCTGAGTTAAGATTTTGGCTATTGTTGTCAATGGCCTGCCACTGGGCTTCAAAGATGCAGAGTTGGATTCCCATTTTTCCCTTTGTTGTCCTTGCATCTGTCTATCTACTAAATGTCCATAATGAATGGTACAATGCTTATAGCTCAAAGAGGTGGTTGAGGAAGCTCTCATAAGTTAGTATCCTTGGCACTCACCTTATCAAAATCATAGGCCCTACTTCTTATCACAATGTACCATAGGTACTTTGTACCCTTAATGCATATATTTTCAGACTGGAGAAAAAAGGTATGTAATAAGTGTGATCACAATTCATCATATATTTATAAATATTATATATATATAATTTTATAAAGTCATGACACTTAGAATTGAAAGCATTGAAGGAACTTTGACATCTCCTAGTGTTATCAATGAAAGTGCCAATTTATTTTACCTATTTCTAAGCCCTGGCATGAAGGGGATGTGAAAATTAACTGGTAATAGATAAATATTTTATTTTTTCTAGAAGAACTGTCAATGCCATATTTGTATTAACCAGCCCATTTCGAATGTATACCATAGGGGATACCCAGATTCTTTTGGTAAAAAATTGACAGTGAAAAACAGGGGTCATTCCTAAATTGACCAAAGTTAATGACAGAGCCAAGCTCTCAATGCAAACTGCAAACACACAAAATTCCATCCCTATGAGGAATGGGGATCAGAAGTAGATACTTCATGCCCTGAAGTTTTCTGACCATACTAATTATTTGATGGCTGTGCCCATCTCCAAGTAGTTATTATCTTTGGATTCTGCTCATGTGATTCTTCTCCCTTCTATTTAACTGCCCCTCTAGAGATTTCCTCTCCATGATAACTTAGGAATAAAAGATACAGAAATAAGAGGAGGGTGATCCTCCAATGAGTTGTTTATAGAAAGCTTGTGTTGCTAGGGCACCATCTTTATATTTTATTTGTTAATATAAATGATACAAAACATCTGGTCCGTCCAAGAATATCTTTAGTTGTGAATATAAATCTGAGCTAGTTTTAATAAATGTCTGGGGTTTATATTGGTATAAGTTTGTTATCTACCAAGATGGAAGACAGTGAAGTCCTTGGAGGCAGAGGTTCCTGCCTGATGGATAGTTCTGTGGAGTCAAAAGCTGTGCCTCATTTTCTTTAACAGCTTAGGTCATACAATGCCTCACCTAGAGTAGGAACTCAAAAAATGTGTATTGAATTTATGTTGTCTCTCACACTTTCCCCTGTGACTTACCATGTAATAAACAAACGAACAAAAAAATACTTGGTATTTTAAATCACTCCCATGAATATTTCATGAGAGAAATATTTAATTCCTATCATATCCTATGAAATGAACAAATGGCCAGTAACTCCTAAAAATTCCTTAGTAGCAATGTTAACATATCTAACAACTGTAATTAAGTTTTTGTGAATTTTTGTGTTTGTTTCTCTTCGTTTGTTTTTTACATAATGAAGACTTCTACTCTGGATTATCAGTAATGCCACTTTCAGATAAATGAAGAAAGAACTATTTTCTATAGTTTTGATTATTAAAGTGGCCTTGAAGTCGTATTTGTGGCCTTTAGTGACTTTTTTTCTGATTTTCCTAATAATTTGATGACTTTCTGCCAAAAGGGATAGAAAAGTCTTTTTGGGAGTCTGGAATAATACAATAGCATTGAGAAGTCAGTTAATGAGCTAAAGATTGTGTAGTCACCAGAGTTTGGGGAGATAAAAGAACTCTGATACACTCAGGAGATCTATATTAACTAACAACTCAAGTGATTAGTTTGGCCACACCATCGCATCAGTGGGAAATGCCTCAAAATCTATCATGATCAGTGATATACATAGGTTATTTTTTTAAAAATATTTCAGATAAAGAGACTAATAAATTTTGGTTAGGTCATATGTTCCTTGAGATCAAGTCTTTGTTGGTTTATGGCTGTGTTCCCAGTGTGGAATTCTCTGGTACTTGGAGGAGCAGGAGCTCAATAAATATTTTGGATGAATTAATGGATTAATTACTAAACTGGGTAAGTTCTGTGGCTTCAATATCCTAATTTTGATAAGATTTTCAAAATAAACTCTCTTAAAAGTTTTCTACTAAATACTGCAATTGGGTTGATCTCTAAGTGAATATGAACACTTTGAAAATGGTGAAATTACCTAGTACTCACTTTGACTATGAGTTTTACTACTTTTAAGACAGAAAGAGGATAACATCCCTAGTTTGCATTCAGAAATGTGATATTAAAGGATTTGGGTGCCAAGTACACCTGTTCATCAAGGTTACTCTTAGCCTGTATATATTTATATGACTGGTCATTGTTTTCCAAGTTTGAGACAATGGTTCTTTTTAAATATGTCAGATTAACCCCATGGAATAGGGATGATAAAACATTATGCAGGGAAGTAAGACCAAGTCAAGAAAATCTCAATTAACCAAACATCAACTTCATAATATGTTTAAATAAAAAGAAAATAGTATTTTCTTTGGTGCCTTAGGTGTTAGAATATACTTAAATACTTTGAGTATTAACCTGTTAATGGAAGCCCAGGTGTATATGTGGATTGAGTTTAGCATACTTCTAGGTTAATGGGGTTTATTTCTGAATACCAAATAGGAAAGAGTTTGTAGAGACCACATTTATAATCATTGTGGATTTCTGCACAATGCAAGAGCCCATTGAAGGGAGAAAAAAAAGAAAGAAGGTAAGGAAAGTGCTTATTTGAGTTGGGTGGAGGAAAAAGAAAGGAATAATATTTAAAGCACAAGTATGAGTAGGTGGAGTAGAAGTAATGGTGCAGAATAATACTTAGTGAAAATAACCTGGTTCTCTAGGTAATATCAGCTAAAGAAATACATATAGTAACTGGTGAAGACCCTCATAACCAGAATAAGGAATTTCTACTCTTCTGGAAACCAATTCTTACCAGGTTACTGGTAAGATAAATGCCAGGATACAAATACTTACCTAGTTATTCTGCATGTGGAAGTCTGGGTACATCGAACTATTTTTGCTATTTTTATTGGGATTTTATTAACACGAGACCACTGAAGAACAAATAAATTCTGTATCGCCTCAGAGAAAAATATAACCCATTATATATCAGTGACTCGTGTCATAATTGAATTCTGTCATTTTTTTCTTTTTAAGACATTATTATATTTTGAAAGTAAAATAGTTTACATATTTCAGCCTTAGGTGGATGTAATGATTTTAACATTTTACAACAAAGAAATATTTCAATAATTTAAGATTCTTTCTTTCCTTCTCCCCTCCCAATTCCCATCCCCCCCAGCTTAAAATAGTCAGGAATGATATCGTGAACATAAACATTCTGATAATATCCTCTTCTATGCAAACAGAACGGATGGCAGGATAAACAGTTGTTCTCAATAAGTAAGCACTAAGTTCTCTCTTTCTCTTTGGGGTTTTATAACTTACTCAGAACCCATTTCAGTTTGAGAATAACTTGTTGGTACTGGTTAAAAACAGTTAGATCTTTTTCATTTCAAATGATTTATATGCTCCAAAAAGAAAAAAAAATAGTATGAATTATTCATTCCTATCTGGTACTGTGGTCGGGATTCTATATGAAAGTTTCCAACAGTATGGTACAGATACAGTTTCTAATCTTAATTAAATACCAGTGCCATTATCTGAAAGTACCAGTTCATATCTAATGTTTAATAAGATTCCCTTCAGTGGCTCCACATCTCACTCAGAGGAGTAAGAGCTAGACTTTAGACTAATCACCAGTGTCTTAGGATACTTATCGCTGGTCTCTGGTTCGCATTCTCTTCATCTCTCTTACTTCCCTTTACTTACTCTGTTAGTTCATTCTGGGTTCTCTGCTGTTTGGGGAACCCCAGAGGCATACTTGGGTATCAGAGCCTGTGCACATGGCATTTCCTTTTCCTAGATTGGTATTCTCCCAAATTCTCATTGGCTCCCTTGCCTCTTTTAAGTGTTGGTTCAAATGTCACCTCCAAAGGAATTTCCTGAATATCCCATTGAAAATTATATTATCCCCGGGGCGACTGGGTGGCTCAGTGGGTTAAGCCTCTGCCTTCAGCTCAGGTCATGATCTCAGGGTCCTGGGATTCAGCCCGCATCAGGCTCTCTGCTCAGCAGGGAGCCTGCTTCTCTCTCTCTCTCTCTGCCTCCCTCTGCCTACTTGTGATCTCTGTCAAATAAATAAACAAAATCTTAAAAAAAAAAGAATATTATATTATCCCCACTCCAGTACTTCCTATCCTCATTTCCACATTATTTTTCTTCATAGTGCTTATGATATATTAAGTAATTGACTTTTTTGATCGTTTATTTCTACCCACTAGAGTGAAACTTCACTGAGGGAAGGGATCTTCAGATTGTCAGGGCTCTATGCCCAAGGCACAGAATCATCCCTCGCACCTAAGGGGTGTTCAGCATTTGTTTACTGAATGAATACATGCATATTTATTGCATTTTATATTTTCACAAGTCTCTTGAACATTTTCACTATGTCAGTAGAAATGTGTGTTTTGGGGTTCTATTTGCACGGCAGATAGGTGAGATAGAGAAAAAGGTGACTGTTTTTTATACTTGAATAGAAAGGAATGTCACATAATTGAGTGTGATTATGTAAAGCCAATACTATCTTTTAATCATTCTCTCTATTAGTTGAATATTAATGTAATTGAACATGTGTCATTTGCCTCCCTGGCATTAATTTCATAACTTTTTTATTAATAGCTATATAAACCTGCCAAGAGAACATTTTTTTTTCAAATTAGTTACTTTGTATAGAAATAGTTTTAATATTTAGCGTTACTGTACAAGAAGGAATTAGACTATCATAAATATTAATTATTAGCCCTCAAAACATTCTTCAGCTTTCAGTTCAATCATTTACCTAAGCCCTACTGATCTATTCAATTTAATAATCTACTAAGATCGGGGATTATCCTGCTGGCACTGAACAGGGCAAATAAGAATAAAAAAAGTTTTACTGCCCTATCTTTGTACTCAGTAAGTCATTTGTTGAAATTATCTGGATGGGTAAATTAATATTTAACCAAATCTTTTTTCTGTCTCAAAAAACCTGGGGAATAAGGTGCTTGTTCCCTCACTCCCAAAGAAATTGGAAAGATAACAGGTGGAAAACACTGTTGGTGAATGAATGAGGTCTGGCTTTTGGTACGTGATGGAATATACTTTTAAAAATTAGAGCTATCTATTATCAGGCTGACACTGACATAGGTTGGAAAATACATGTTTTTCTTTGGTAAGAATCCATCATTTAGTCATATTTAACTCTCAGAGATTTTATAATCTATCCCATGGGTTCTGAACATGTGTTCTTTAGACCAACAATATCAATACTTGTAAACTTGTTTGAAATGTAAATTCAGACTTCTGAATTAGAAACTCTGAGAGTCAGGCCCGATAATTCAAGATCATTTTTTTAACGAAGCTTCGAGGTGATTCGGATGCAAATAGTTGAGAAATGATGATTGATCCTATCCTAATAAATATGCATAGAGCCGATATTTTATATGATACACTGTGTGTTGGTAGGGAAGAAAAGATGTGAAATACACATTTTCTGTCAGAGAAGAAACTATGCTGATGATACTAACTGGCAAGACTGAAAAAAAGTATTCTGCAGTGACACTCTACTAGCACACATTACCATTTTTTTTTTTTAAGATTTTATTTATTTATTTGACAGACAGAGATCACAAGAAGGCAGAGAGGCAGGCAGAAAGATAGGAGGAAGCAGGCTCCCTGCTGAGCAGAGAGCCCAATTCAGGGCTGGATCCCAGGATGCTGGGATCATGACCTGAGCCAGAGGCAGAGGCTTTAAACTACTGAGCCACCCAGGCGCCCCCACATTACCATTTTTTGATGGATATCTGCAGCATTGATATGGTCTTTCTCTGGTCCTTGGTTTTGTTTTTATCTGCAGAATTCTGTATACTTTTGTTTGTCCATTTAAATTTGTAGCATAAAAGGTAAAAATATATTAAATATAAAATATATTTTTATATAATATATAAAAATATATTAAATATAAATAAAAGCTTCAGCAATCTGCTAAGGATAAATCATATTCATGAATAACTGAAACACAAAACAAAGGAAGTGTCCTTTTTAAATAAACTATATATAAATTTCAACTCAGGAATTAGGACAAAGAATAACCTACCGGAATCTTGGTAGCAGATGCCCCACAAGACACCTCCTTTATTATTTGTGAGTTATACAATTAGCTACCTATTCAGTGTCTCTGATGTCATTCTCATTATAAACCATGTTTGTTACCGTATCAATCAGCATTCAGATGGGAAAAAAAAAAAACAAAACAGAAATCACTCTAGGTATTTCAGACTAAGGATATTTAATACAAGAATTCTTTACCAAAAAGTAGTTAAAAAAAAAAAATCTTAGGACTAGAGGAAGAAAGGGAGGAGGATGTAGTAACTCAAATCAGTAATAGTAGTTTATTGCTGGCCAAACAAAACTGAGGAGGGTTGTTAACTGGTAACACTTAACCTCTAGCTCTGCTGCAAGACTCTGCTGCTGTTGAAACTGCCACCAATCCCCCTGTGGGAGGAGCCAGATGCACCTTCTGGCCCACCTGGCCCTGGCATTTGCAGAATACTGTGGGAGGGGCGCCTGAGTGGCTCAGTGGGTTAAAGCCTCTGCCTTCGGATCCAGTCACAGTTGCAGGGTCCTGGGATGGAGCCCCGTGTCAGGCTCTCTGCTTGGCGGGAAGCTTGCTTCCTCCCTCTCTCTGCCTGCCTCTCTGCCTACTTGTGATTTCTGTCTGTCAAATAAACAAATAATGGGGCACCTGGGTGGCTCAGTGGGTTAAGCTGCTGCCTTTGGCTCAGGTCATGATCCCAGGGTCCTGAGATCCAGCCCTGAATTGGGCTCTCTGCTCAGCAGGGAGCCTGCTTCCTCCTCTCTCTCTGCCTGCCTCTCTGCCTGCTTGTGATCTCTCTCTGTCAAATAAATAAATAAAATCTTTTAAAAATAAATAAATAAACAAATAAAATCTAAAAAAAAAAAAAATACTGTGGGAGCTAGCAACTGAATGAGAGCTGCTGAAGTTCATTGGAAACTATAGCTGGCCATGGATGCTGATGACACCTACAGAAGCCTGGAGAGAGAAAGCCCTTTTGCTTCTTCCTACCTTCCAGCCTCCCACTAGTTCTTGGCATTGGCAGACCTAACAGGAAGTCAGCTGGGAAGTCCAGGAAATGTGGTTTTTAGGGCCTCAGCACCTGCGATACAGAAGAATATACAATGAAGCTGAAAGAAAAGGGGCAAATGACCTGCACAGGCATGAGGACACATCTTAAAACAGTTAGAAGTCAGAATGTCAGAGCTTAAGTGATCCTTGGCATTCTACCTGTGACTTTTTTCAAATATCCTTCAGCTATGGAACTGAAGTTTGGAAAAGAAATAAGTTCATTATAAAATAGAGGCAACATCACTCAGGAAGTGATGTTGGGGAATTAAATCCTTACCTGTTTTGGGTACTACTAGGGTATTGCTGTGCCCCATTTGCTTCCCTTTTGCCAGGTTAGTCTCTCATCTCTAGTTGACAGGAGTTTTGGTTGCTACTGGCGTACAACTGCCCTGTTCTCCTGAGAATTTCCCTGGGCTGAAAGGAGTTGTCTCACGTACTCTGGCAGAGCCTGTTGCAGTGATTGCTTGGTTTGGAAGTATGGAAGGCCGTCTCCACTGTCCCAAGCCTGTGGTGGGAATATGCGGCAGAGCCCTCCATGGAATAAACCAAGGTTGGACTTCACTTGAGGCCACATCTTTGCTCAGTGCTTCATGATTCCCTCCCATGCTTCCCTTTCCTTGAATCACCCCTCCATAAACCATATGCACTTGGATCCCTCTCTTAGGCCCTGTTCCTGGCAACACCAACCTAAGATACTACCCATACTCTTTTTTTTTCCACCCCTGTCTTTGACCCTTACATGAGTGAGCCTCATTGTACTGTTGACAAAATCGGGTCACACAAAGCCATCTATCTAAGTGCCTTGTCCAAGATCATATTGTTTGTCGGGAATAAACTTGGTATTCTCACCCTAGAGTCTCTATAGTGACGGACCCTAGTAATCAGTGCCGCTAAGCTCAGCAAAATAAAAGAAATTCAGGACCACTTTTACTGTCTTTGTAATTTCCCTTGGGACCTACTAAAATGGGAGTCAAAAGCAGCTGGTAGATAAAAATTAGCAGTTTGAGAACAGAGATCTTATTAGATTAATAGCTCCCAGACCATTTTGAGGGCTCTGTGGGTGATTCGTTAAGCTTTGGCATGATTCTAGATTCTTTCTTCCTTCACATTCTTTCTTCCTTTTTATTTCATTCCCTCACTCAGCACTAGCATCTTTGTTTTTATTTTTGAAGCCACCCATCCAAAGGAAGAAGGACTAGGTTCTTATTGGAGCTGCCTGAACACATCAGTATCCATCTAGCATTGTTGAACTTTGACTCCACCGGCAAGTGCCCTTTCATAGAATCATGCCTACCTGTCTTTCTGAAAACATTCTGCCTTGATGTTCTTTGCCAAGCTTCAAATTACAGTGCTTTGTATAAGGCTTCCATTTGGCAGGGCATTTTTGTTTTGTTTTGCCAGTTTCTGATCTCTTTAACACAGAATGACTATGAAGTCACACTTCAATTGATGATTGGTCTCTGGTGATGATTGAAAACTTTCATACATAGTAAATCACATTTACTATATTGCCAATTGCATAAGAGCCAGAAAGGGAGCTTATTGTGGGTTGAGATGTGTCCCCTCAAAATTCATTTGTTGTAATTTCCCCAGAACCTGAGATTGTGGCCTTATTTGGGAATAGGGTTGTATCAGGTGTAATTAGGTTAAGGTGATGTCATACTGGAATAGGGTAGAACCTCTAATCCCGTATGAGTGATGTCTTTATAGAAAGAGATTTAGAGATGGAACACATAGGGAAAACACCATGTGAAAATCAAGGCAGGTGTTTTCTTTTTCCTCTTCTGGAGACATTGTCTAGTGGCATTCAGAATGATCCAGTGTTTGACATACAGCCATAGGCTGTCCTACAACAGACCATCTTCTAACAAAGCCAGGTTATTGGAAACCCCTGGTGATAGAATTGTTTACCTATAGACCAAAGAGGTTGGGGAAGCGCCCAAATCCAGATGTGGTGTGTGCCCAGGAGTTTGTGCCATGAGACTAAAATTCCCCTGAGGTTGTCTAAAATGAAAAAAACCTGGGGCACCTGAGTGGCTCAGTCGGTTGTGTATCCAGCTCTTGGTTTCAGCTCAGGTTGTAATCTCAGAGTCCAGGGATCAAGCCCTGCATCAGGCTCCACTTGGCATGGAATCTGCTTGAGATTCTCTCTCTCTTTCCCTCTGACCTACTCACTTGTGCTTGCTCACTCAAAAATAAATAAATACATCTTTAAAAACTAAAAATAAAATGAGAAAAACCTGTCACCAGAGCCTTCAGTGGTTTCATGCATGCTAGGTGTGTCTATGATGGGATCAAGCATGTTCTGCACATTGAGGAGCATATAGTTGTTGTGAAAGTGTTGATGGCACAAGCACAGAGTCAGAGAGCTAAATGTAAGAACTTAAGAATTTAAGAAGCTTTTCAAGTAGTTTTAAAAAAAAATCAAAAAGCTAAAGAAAAGAAAGAAAGACAGAGATTGGGGTGATATTTCTGCCCTTCAGGTCATGTCAAAGATTGCCCACAAACCACTAGAGCTAAAGGAGGGTCGGGGAACTCACTCTCCCCAGAAAGAACCAACCCTGCTGACACGTTGTTCTTTTACTTCTAGCCTCCATAACCAAGACATAAAAAATTTCTATTAAGTCATACAGTGTATGGTACTTCATCGTGATAGTCCTAAACTCGGGCCTGAATTCATGGCTCCTCCTGCCTGTATTATAAATGGAACTCCTTTTAATGAGTACTATTTAGTGAAGTCCTACTCCAGGATGGTGTTTTTCAGTAGAACATCTCCATTTTTACATGAATGTCTTTATGTTTATGTATTCTTTTTAAAAATGCCTACTTTGTTTTACTTATTTTGTATTATTATGTATTTTGCTGTTGTATTTGTTATTCTTGCTTGTTCTGGTTATTTGAGAGGTGTTTAGTCTTTTTTGAGCTCTTCTATGGGTTACTTTTAAAAATTAAATAAAATAGATACATTTCCATAATTTAGACAATTATTAAAAATAAAAAGTGTAAAAATAGAAAACTTACTTTTTCTTCCATCACCTCTCTTGTCCAGTTTCCAAATTTAATTATTTATATTATTGTTTTTACAACCACCTTCATAATATTTAACTTTTATTATAAAGCCATTATAATAAAAATTATTGTTTTAGTTCTGCATTCAAAAGAAATCAGTATTCATTTTTGATCATTTTATATAATGGCCATACAGTTCTTGAATTCTCATTTTTATTTATATCACAGTTTTCTGAAATTTCATAAACTAGTAGTTTATAGAGAAAACATCATGAGTGTTATGGTCCAATGTGTGTGTATTTCAAAGTCTCTATTTTTTTTCACATTATATATGATTGATAACCATACTGTGTATAAAATTTGTGAGTCATATCCCCCTCTTCAAACCTCATTGCACTATAGTTTCTTGTTTTTGTTTTGTTTTGTTTTGTACTGTTTTTGCTTGCTTTTTGTTTTGTTTTGTTTGTTTTCTGATGTTAGTGTTGCTAAAGTAATACTGATTTTCTAATCTGATGGATAAATTTCTTTTTCAGGATGGATGTCTCAAGAGTTCTTTTCCATCCCTGAAATCCAATTCCTATCATTTCTTTTGTATCAATTTTTTGCTAACATGTGGTATTCTATTTTGAGTTATGTTTATTAAAATTATTATTATTATTGTTATTATTATTTTGGAAATGTTCAAGTACACCTTTGAGTATTTTTGTTTGGTGTGATTATCCTCAAGTCTGTCCACCATATCTGTGACTTGTTTTCAGTAGTATGTATATCTCTTATTCCAAATTTCACTGTATTTGGCAAACATATATCAACATCTATTGTCTGGAGTTATAGTATTTTCCCAGTTTTTTTTTTTTTAATAGATGACTTTAGCTTCCCATTTTTACAAATTCTTTATTTAATTGGGTTTCCCAGAAAGCATGAATTTTATCCACAGGTAATCTGGTACAGTTTTCTTGAGAACTAGATATAACAATGGAGGATAATCTAATCAGTTGTTACACTTTAGTGGTTAGTGTGGTATAATAGGAAAAGTGCCAAAGTGGGGCTTGGGCCAGATTTGAACTGCTGCTCTCTCTCTGTCATACCATGTCTGTTTTGTTGTTGTTATTTCCCGTAGCATCTTTGCCATAGACGTCTTTGCCACAAGCATTTTGGCCGCTTAACTAATGCACTGTACGGCAATTTTGTCGTAAAAGATACCAAAAAAAGGACATTATAAAGGACATAATGAAACATTAAAAACAATTAATGAAATTGCCATAAGGCAATTTGCCATCAAAGATAAAATAATGAAAAATAAAAGAGGAACATTAAAAAGGACATAATGAAACATAAAAGAAAATAATAATAAAATTAATTACTAATCCCTTCCTTCTTTGAAAGAGATACCAGTTTTCCAAATACTGGGATGAATATTGGTAGCTGAGCTTTGTATTGCGTTATGAAAGCCATCCACGCCATTCCTGGCACATCGTCACATTTCACTGATGGATGTCCCAAAGATCTATGGAAAGGGTTGGAGAAATGCTAATTCTGTAATGCCTTTGTAATTGAGCTTTGTATCATTGTAACATTGGCCTCATGGTAATTTAATTGTGTCACTATTATGTCATTTTCTAATACAGCATAGTACGCAATGCAGCTTTGCACTCTCTTATTTCACGCTTCCAGGAAGCTTTATCCCAATATTTTCTATCAAGTTGGTATACATAGTTGTTATCATCACTATTTTGAGACCACCATACGTGCTTGTCACTGTGTAGACCATCATGAGAGCTATCTAAGATTCATATAATATAAAAATGGAAATTTTGTTAATCGAAAAATAAAACCAAACTAACAACTATTAGCTTCAATACCTTCCAAAGGTAGGTGATTTGTCA
Source organism: Mustela nigripes (assembly GCF_022355385.1). NCBI lineage: Eukaryota > Metazoa > Chordata > Mammalia > Carnivora > Mustelidae > Mustela > Mustela nigripes. The sequence goes on along the minus strand of NC_081558.1, from coordinate 74,133,933 downwards.
ATGGAGAAATGAAACCAAACTATCAACCAGTTATTTTATCATTTACAGAAAAATTACCTTATGGCCAACTAGTTATGTGATAAAAAATACCTGTGGTGAAAATGTTTATAGTTAAGGTCTGTATGGCAAAGGTGTTTATGGCAAAGCTACCTGGAAGCCAGTCACACACCAGCGCTGTGACCCCAGTTAGAATTCCAAAACTCTGACTCTCAATTTCTTTACAAAGTTGTCACAGGAATTAAGTAAATAACCTACCCAAAGCTATGAGTAAGTTACATGTGAACCATACATAGAAATGCTCGTAGCTACTATTACCTTATTTATTTAAAAACATCCATAGGGCTAAGATTAGTCTATGCAGGACCCTGGCAGCAATCTTTCCCCTGTGCTCAGCTCTGGTCAGGCTGGTATTAAAGGTTTTGTTTCTTGTTTTTGTTTTTGTTTTTCCCCATTCTTCAACCCCTGTCAACACATGATTCATTGCAACTTTGGTTGATAGACACTATTCTATTAGATTGGGGATGGTGAGCGAGAGGTAAAGACAGGAGGTTTAAAAAATATTTCACATAGGACCTTGGCTTTCAAGTACTTACATACACTCCATTTTAAAGGAATTTAAAGGAGATTTATAATATCATTAGGGGTTAGGAAGCAGACCTTATACCAAACACTAAGGAAGCTGATAGGATTTTGCTTGGAGAAGAAAAGTCAGAGGGGAGATTTAGTACTCTACTACTTGTGTTACAGATGAGATTAATAACCAGCGGAGATTCTTTGTCTCCCATGATTATAGCACCAATGAAAATTGGCTTGAGTTGCATCAGTAAAAATCTCCAGAACATGGACAAAGTAGGGTTGGGCTTTCTTGGAGGGAGAGGCCACCCACTTGTGATGTCAGGGGACATCTTGAAAGACTACTTGTTCCCCTACTTTGTGAGTACTTCCCATTATCTCAGGGATTGATGCCATCATTTCCATGATTAACATGTTATTGCTTTGATTAGGAGACAAAATATTCTGTCACCCATGAGGTAATACAACAATGAAAACAGAATGAGTTAGCTGATAATTTCCTTTAAAAAGTTTGATTGACATTGGGGAGAGGGCTATAGGAATGGGGTTTTCAATGGGGGATAAGTTTATATTACCTCAACAGGAAAAAAGTACAGCATGTGGAGTCTGGAGGCCTGTTTATCTCTTAATTTTATTGAGATCCAACTCTCAGTAGGAGCTGTAAACCACTGACTGATTATTGCTTCATCTGATGGAAGTCACATTTCTGGATATCCTTAAAAGCTGGACGGATGAGTTATGGTTATCTTCTGTTACTTCCTGAACTTCACAACAACCATTTAGTTGTGCTTGCTTGTATCTGAAAGGTTGGACAAGCATTGCTCCAAGTGGTCCTATAATCACATCAGGGCATCGGCACCACTTGAAAGGTTGTCAGAAATACAAATTTAGAGGGAGGCTGGGCATATGACAGAGTGGGAGGACTCTAAGCTCATCTCATCCCAAGGATACTAGGTAATATCCACATCAGTGTAAAATAATTCAAAAAATGGCCCAAAGACTTGCAGAACAAGCTCCACAACTGAAGGTCAAGAAGCCACATTTCTGGGGCGCCTGGGTGGCTCAGTGGGTTAAAGCCTCTGCTTTCAGCTCAGGTCATGGTCTCAAGGTCCTGGGATTGAGCCCCACATCTGGCTCTCTGCTCAGCGGGGAGCCTGCTTCCCCCTCTCTCTCTGCCTGCCTCTCTGCCTACTTGTGATCTCTCTCTATCAAATAAATAAAATTTAAAAAAAATATTAAAAAAAAAAAGAAGAAGAAGAAGAAGCCACAGTGAAAAGTAAAGAAAGGGTGGAGATGCTTGTGGGGAACCCTTGGGCAGTCCATGGGAGGGAGGGAGCAGAGAAGTGCAAGAAACAGACTGTCACACCAGGGAGTAGGTCCAGGGTGGACAGATCCCCATAACAGTTGGCTTTGAAAACTAGAGGGGCCAAATTCTGTGAATTCTTTCAACCAGTGGGACTTAAAGCCTGGAATTTTAAACACCCATGGGCTTGGTTCTGTGAAAGCCTGAAGGTCAAGAGGAAGCTGAGTCCTCACCCTTAAAGAGGCAGTACAACAAATAGCCACAGAGATAAAGTACAAAAGCAACAGTTTGAAAAACTCCTGAAGTAACTGAGAAGGAGTGTAGTTTATTCATCTCAGAGCTTGTCCCAGAGGGACAGATTTCACTGGAAGATTCCTCCCCTCCCTGAACAAAGGAGCTGGCAGGCTCCATTTCCCTCCCCATCCCCATAGTATAAATACACTGACAACCTCCCAGACTAGCACAGCACCAACATTCCCTGTCTGACTTGCTTACATCAAGCCCTGTGCTCCCACCACCAGCTTTCATGGATCTACCCATTCCAGTCATGGAAGACTTATTTATATGCTGCCTGTAAGATGCTCATTTCAGACCTAAAGACACCTGCAGACTGAGAGTGGGGCGATAGAGGAGCATTTATCATGCAAATGTATGTGAAAAGAAAGCTGGGATAGCAATACATGTATCAGACAAAACAGACTTTAAAACAAAGACTGACAAGAGACAAAGAAGGACTTTATACAATGATAAAGAGGACAATTCAACAAGAAGATAAAACACTTATAAACGTTTCTGCACCAAACATGGGAGCTCCCAAATACATAAAACTGTTAATAGCAGATATAAAGGAAACAGTTGATAGAAATACAGTAATAGTAAGAGATTTTAACACCCACTTACATCGATGGACAGATCATCCAAACAGAAAATCAACAAGGAAATAGTGGGTTTTATGACACAATGGATCAGCTGGATTTAACAAATATATTTAGCAGGCTATCTAAGAGAAAATGATACACCTTCCTTTTAAGTGCACATGGAACACGTTCGAGAATAGATTGCATATCAGGCCACAAAACAAGCATCAATAAATTTAAAAAGATCAAAATCATACTATGCATCTTTTCTGACCACAATGCCTGAAACTAGAAATTAGCATAAGAAAAAAAATCTAGAAAGATCACGAATGCATGGAAGTTGAATAACATTCTACTAAACAATGAATAGATCAACCAGGAAGTCAAAGAAGAAATAAAAAATCACATATAGAGAAATAAAAATGAAAACACAACAGTTCAAAATTTTTGAGATGCAGCAAAGTTCTAAGAGAGACGTTCATAAGAATACAGGCCTACCTAAAGAAGCAAGAAATCTCTAATAAACACCCTAACTACACACACAAGAGCTAGAAAAAGAAGAACAAACAAAACTGAAGGCCAGCAGAAGGAAGGAAATAATAAAGATTAGAGTAGAAATCAATGAGAAACTTAAAAACAACAACAACAACAAACAAACAAACAATCAAAAACCTGTAGAACAGATCAGGAGCTTGTTCTTTGAAAAATCAATAAAACTGCTAAATCTCTAGCCAGACCCATCCAAAAAACAAAAACAAAAACAAAAACAAAAACTGAACCAAACCAAACCAAAACAAACAAACACAAAAACCAAAGCCAGAAAAAGAGAGGACTCAAACAAAATCAGAAACAAAAGAGGAGAAATAACTGACATTACAGAAATACAAAGGATTGTAAGAGAATACTATGAAAAAATATATGCCAACAAATTAGACAACTTAAAGAAATAGATAAATTCCTAGAAACATAACCTACCAACTGAAGCAGGAAGAAATAGAAAATTTGAACAGACTGATTTCCAGCAATGAAATTCAATCAGTAGTTAAAGAACTCCCAAATACAGAAGTCCAGTACCAGATGGCCACACAGGTGAATTCTACTGAACATTTATGGAAGAGTTAATGCCTATTCTTCTCAAACTTTTCCCAGAAAAATGAAGAAGAAGGAAAACTTCAAAATTTGTTCTAGGAAGGTAGAATTACCCAGACACCAAAACCAGATAAAGATACCACAAAAAAAAAAAAAAAAAAAAAAAAAAAAAGATGAGAGAGAGAGAACTACAGTCCATTACCTCTGATGAAAATAGATGCAAAAATCCTCAACGAAACATTGGCAAGCCAAATCCAACAATACATTACCAAAATCATTCTCTATGATAAAATGGGATTTATCCCTGAGATCAAGAGTGGTTCCATATTTGCTACTCAACATAGTAGTGGAATTCAGAGCCACAGCAATCAGGCAACAGAAAAGAATAAAAGCATCCAAACTGGTAAAGAAGAAATAAAACTTTCACTATTTGCAGATGACATGATACTATATATACAAAACTCTAAAGACTTCACCAAAAAACTGCTAAAACTGATAAATTAATTCAGTAAGGTCACAAGATTCAAAATCAATGTATAGAAATCTGTTGGCAATGAAGCACCAGAAAGAGAAATTAAGGAAACAATCCTATTTATAATGGCACCAAAAATAATAAAATACCTATAAATAATCTTAACCAAAGAGGTAAAAGACCTGTGCTCTGAGAACTGTAAAATACTGATGAAAGAAATTAAAGAAAACACACAGAAATGGAAAGGCATTCCCTGCTCATGTACTGGAAGAATAAATATTGTTAAAGAGTCTATACTAAAGTAATCTACAGATTTAATTCAATCCCTTTCAAAATACCAACAGCCTCTTTTTTACAAAATTAGAACAAAAAAAATCCTATTTTTTATTGGAACCACAAAAAAACCCTAGTAGCCAAAGCAATCTTGAAAAAGAAAAGCAAAAATACTTTTATACCACAGTTCCAGTTAGCAAGTTATATTATAAGGCTGTAGTAATCAAAACAGTATGCTACTGGGAAAAAAAAATATACACATAGACCAATAGAGCAGAATAGAAAGCCAAGAATAAACTGATAATATTACAGCCAATTAATCTTTGACAAAGGAAGCAAGAATGTGCAATGAGAAAAAGACAGTATCTTCAACAAACGATGTTGGAAAAACGGGGCAGCTACATGCAAAAGAATAAAATGGACCATCTTCTTACTCAGACACAAAAATAGACTCAAAATGGATTAAGAACCTAATTGTGAGACCTGAAATCATAAAAACTCTGGAAGAAAACACAGGCAGTAAGTTCTCTGACATTGGTCCAGACAACATCTTTCTAAATATATCTCCTAAAGCAAAGGAAACAAAAACAAAAATAAACTATTGGAACTATATCAAAATAAAAATCTTCTTCACAGCAAAGGAAATGACCACTAAAGCTTAAAGACAACCTACTTGAATGGGAAAAGATACTTGCAAATGACATATACAATAAAATGTTAGTATCCAAAATATGTAAGGAACTGATGTAATCCAACACCAAAAAAACCCACAAATAATCCAATTAAAAATGGGTAGGATATATGAAAATACATTTCTCCAAAGAAGACATACAGATGGCCAACAGACACATGAAAAGATGCTCAGCATCATTCATCATCGGAAAAATACAAATCAAGTGACGCCTGGGTGGCTCAGTTGTTAAAACGTCTGCCTTCGGCTAAGGTCCTGATCCCAGGGTCCTGGGATAGAGTCCTATATGGGGCTCCCTGCTCAGTGGAAAGCCTACTCTCCCTCTCCCACACCCTCAGCTTGTGTTCCCTCTCTCATTGTCTTGCTCTCTGTCAAATAAATAAATAAATAAAAATCTAAATTAAAAAAAAAATTGAAAGAACAATGAGATGTCAACTCACACTTCTCAGAGTGGCTAAAATAAAAACTCAATAAACACCAAGTGTTGGTGAGGATGTGGAGAAAAACCAGAAAAACTGGTTGAGGCCACTGTGGAAAAAAATGTGGAGTTTCCTCAAAAAGTTAAAAGTAGAACTACCCTATGACACAGTATCACACTACTGTGTATTTACGCAGAGAATACGAAAACACTATTTCAAAAAGATACATGCACTCCCATGTTTATTGTAGCATTATTTATAATAGCCAAATTTTGGAAGCAGCCCAAGTTTGTTCATCCGTAAATGAATGGACAAAGAAGTTGTGGTATATATGATATATATGGTGTGGTATAGGGTGTTATATGTTGTATATATTATATATATTTACATGATTATGCATATAAGATGGAATATTATATATATGATAGAAATATCTATAATGGAATATTACTCAGCCATTAAAAAAGAATCTTGCCATTTGCAACAACATGGATGGAGCTAGAGTGTATTATGCTGAACGCAATAAGTCAGTATGAGAAAGACAAATACCATATTTCACTCAAATGTAGAATTTAAGAAATAAAACAAATAAATTTTTAAAATGTCAGAGATAAGCCAAGAAACAGACTCTTAACTATAGAGAGCAAACTGGTGGTGACTAGAGGGGAGGTGGGAAGGGAAATGGGTGAAATGGGCGATGGGCTAAGAGTACACTTATCTTGATGAGTACTGAGTAGTATATGGACTTACTAAATCACTATATTATAAGCCTGAAACTAATATAACACTGATGTTAGCTACACTGTAATTAAAAAAGAAAAGAAATGCAAATTAGTGGGCACCGTCCAAACTCTCCGTCAGTGTTTGGTGGGGTTGAGAGTAGGGGGGTTGAGGGAATGTGGAGTCCCAGGATTATGCATTTTAACAAGACCACTGGGTGATTTTTGTGCATAATAAAGTTTGAGAACCACTGATTTTCACTGCTCTTTACTGGTTAAGAACATACATGAGATTCGTGTACTTATTTTCTGCCTCTTAACAACTCATGCTCATATGCAAACAACTTAAAAGCAGGATAAAATATTTGTTCATGGTATTCTTCAATTTTTCTATTTGCCAGCTAACCTCTTAATAGTATTTATTAGAGTCCATTTTGCCATACAATAGATTGCCAAGATCATGATTCAGAAGCTTATTCAAATGTATTTAAAATGTTGAAATGGAAACAACCTAGAGATGTAATTGCCAAAATTTAATCAAGGATTTAATTTACAGCTCAGACTAGCCAAATGGATTTTCCCATTTTTCAGTTCACTGTTTGCATAAGGAAATTAAAAAGTATGGAATCACAAGCTGAGCAGTGAACCCTTAAAGTGTATTGCAGCGCGCTCACTGATTCTCATTTGCCATATTATATCATCCTGATCCTTGGGACTTGTAGTTCCCAAAACCAGATTAAAGCAAGTGGGAAGGAGGGAAGATAGCAATATATATTTTTTGGTCATGATATAAATTATTACCGGGGCATGTTAGCTCACATATTGCTATCGGAATTAATAGACTAGGTTAAAATCCTGTTCTTAATTCTGTTTGTTAAAAAATGCTCTTGTTTCAATATGCCATGTCCAGCTAGCCTCAAACCACTAAAGGGGGAAGAAGTATGAGAATTTCATCGCCTTCTCCATTCTATCAGTGATAATGGGTTTTCACTGAGTTCTTTGCACTTGTTTGAATACTTTGTGCCCCGCAATATCTATCACTTAGACTCTGAAGTCCCTGGTGCAGATCTGACAGAGCCGTGGTTTGTCAACCATGGTTTGCCAAGTCAGCATGAATGTCTGTGTGTTCTGAAGAGGAAAAAAAATGAACAGATCAGTTCGGTGATGTTCTCATCAAGGTGGACAAGTGTGTTTTTATATTTACATTTGAGTGATGCTTTGCCAAACAAAAGTGGTATGTTAAGATATATTGGTGTGGACCACTTCTGTTGTTCTGAGTGTGAGGAGGCTAGTGGAATCTAAGGACAACAGTCTGTCTTTTTCTTTCCTGGCTGAAATTGCATAGGCACATCCCAATGCTTCTTTATGAAGACAAAAATCAAGATATTTCAGTAACGAGTCATTTCATTTAATTTAGCTGTTTCTTGCTTCCAGTCAAAAAGAAGCAAGACAAAGGACAAGCATAGGTCTCAAGCATTTCACAACAAGATTAGGAGTGTATTATAGTTTTCCCCAATACTTTATTATGAACATTTTCACACATGCAGAAAACAGAAAGATGTTTACAGTGAATTCACTATCTAGATTCTACAATTAATCTTTCACTAGACTTGGCTTTATTACACACTCTTTGCTTTATCCATTCATCAATTCACCATATATATTTTTTTAATTAAAAAAATTATTTTTGAGTAAGACATTGGTTGCAGACATCAGTGTGTTTCACTTCCAAACACAGCATACATATCATTAATGAGACTTCGGTACTTTTTTTTTTTTCCCTTTTGGAATGAAAATTCCATGCAATAAAATACACGAATCTTCAGAATACCATTCCATGAGCTTTGCCAAATGTATCTACCTGTGTAACCCAGAGCCCTATCCAAATAGGTAGCATTGTCATTCGCACTAAAATTAATGAATGTACATATGCCTGAATGGATGTATACATACTGCTAGACCTAATACTTTTCTTAATTTAATAATAAGCTTCCCCTAGGATTTCATAAGGTAACAATGGGGGTTGACACGTTTATCTTCTCTCTGCTCCCTTACTTAATGAAAATGACATGCTACTCAGTCTAATTGCCATGGTCCGTACCCCGGATGTAGCTCTTTCTTAAATATTTGAATGCTTCAGCACAATTAGTAGAAGAATGCAAGGATACATGGAGTGGAAGTTAACCAGCTTCTCTCAAGACAACCTCCAGTAAAAGTAAATAGACTCCTGCTTGATGGATCTGCAACTTCCTCCATGCTTAGTGATCTTAAGGAAGGATGGCCAGATGCAAGAAGACAATTAGAGGCTATTGTTTAAACCAGCTCTAGATCATGGATAATGGCTGATGGTTGCTGGGAGTGCTATGTCAGGAAGGGTCCTGAGGCTATGTCTGTATTGAGTGGGAATGTACCACAGTTGCTCAGTCTGCCACAGGTAGAAGCTGGAGCTGGAGAGTAAGAGCAGGCATGTCATCCTCTTAAATACTACAGTTGAGTGAGCTCTGGAACTATTCCATGTAGTCATCCAGAAACACTTTGAGATTGAACCAGGCAACTGAAAAAGGGCAGAAGGATGCTGAGGACCTCTCTGAAATGTTTCTGTCCTACTTCATATTTGTATCTTATTAAAATAATTAGTGTTCCTTTGCAACAGCCTACCCACAAAAGGGATGTCTAAATAGAGCTTAAAACTTCAAGGTGATGGTGGGGGAGAATAAAAGAGACAAGAGAGAAAGAGAGGGACAGCAAGAGATAGACTGATGTTTCAGTCTCTCATTCTGAGAAGGAAAATGTGTCACTGTTTGCCTCAAGGCTGGTAGGCTCCGGGAATTACTCTTCGGATGCCAAGTATAAAAGTCTAGGTAGTTAAATATTTGAATCACCGCTGCTGTGGGCTAATAACACCCAGTTCAACTTTACTGCTTTTCCCTAAGAAGCAAAGAGATACTGGGTCAGTCAAGATTATTCTTAGCATGTGGGGGCAGGCTGGTGGGGTGAAGATTCAAGCTTCGCTTTCATCTTTTACTATCCGGCTTTATTTATAACACTTCAGGAGATGTTAAGACGATTTGTTTTGTTCCTCGTAGCCTCTGTGATCTGTCTCTTCACTGCAGTGTTCCCCAAGTGTGAGTTGCTTGGCTCAGGATCATTTTCAAAGACTCAATTTTCAAAGCAAACACACACACAAGTCAGTAGTATTTTCGAAAACAAAGGTTATCACATTCTTCCAAGGGGGATCGACGAGAGAAAGGAGGATGCTGAGAATAGAGTGTGAATTCATTTCACACGGCAGGTCTCATAAAAATGGCAGCCATAAACGTGCCGCCAAACGGAGGAGCAGCAGCAGCGGGGAAGAGATGCTGGGGGAGGACTCGGAGGAGAGCAAAGCTGCAGGAACAGCTTCCGCGAAGTGTGAAGTTTAAGGACACATGCCTGTAGGGTATGTTTTCTTACCAAGTCTCACATCAACTCCTGACCAGAAATACACAGGGCAGAGACGCGCGCCCATGCACACACACACACACACACACACACACACACACCCACCCCATCTCCCTGACGGGAAAAAATTGTTATTTCATCAGGATTACCAAGGAACGTTGCTGCTCCCAAGGCTACAGAAAATATTACTGGGAGAGCATTTTCAGAACCTGGGAACAGAGACAGTCTGTCTGAGCCCAGCTCAACTTCTCTTATCACTTTTTTTTTAAAGCATGTAATCTTTAAGAGCCAAATTAACATTGTATGATATGGCTTCCCAGCTGATACTTGGGCATCATAAGGCTAGACAGGAATGACTAAGCAGTTGTATAAAACGACTGTCACCAGAGCTGCTGGCTTGACAGTTTGGGTGTCAACCGTATATTGAGGCTGTTTGTTCCTGTCTGGATTTATGTGGCTGTCTGCGAAGAGAAGTGCTTGTTCCGGGAAAGGTGTGAATAGTGTAATAAACAAAAGGAGACACAAAGTATATTCTTAGGAGAAGCCAATTAATTAGTCACACAATGTGTTAAAAGTAGGGTTCCTTCTCTATTTTGAACATTGCATTACAGAGAATTTTCTCAGTATACTTACTGCCGTCCTGGATGGCAATTTTATTTTATTTTATTTTTTTATATTTTATTTATTTGACAGAGAGTTAGAGAGAGCACAAGTAAGCAGAGTGTCAGGGAGAGGGGGAGAGAGAGAAGCAGGCTCTCCGCTGAGCAGGGAGCCTGATGTGGGGCTCTATCCCTTGACCCTGGAATCATGACCCAAGCTGAAGGCAGCTGCTTAACCAACTGAGCCACCTGGGCGCCCCCTGGATGGCAATTTTAATAGTATGGGGCTGTCCTGGGGGGTCAGTCCATCAATTAAAACTCAAAAATAAAAAGGACTATTCTCATTCCTCAAAGATATGTCCTAATAGTTAAGTTTTGACTCTTGATGCCTTTCTCTCTATTACTCATGACACCAAATAATTTCAATTGCCATACTGCATAATGTTTTAAAATAAGTGAGGTTTGCAGAAGCATACAGGTTTGTGAAGTGAAGTATCTACATGCATTTCTCTAGGTAGTTGTATGATAAGAAGTTTGACTCTGTGGTTGTAGCATTTATAGAATCAATAAAACTAACTGTGGGTGGTAAAATACCACTTTTAGTGGGTTATTTTACTCTGTGCAGAATTATATTGAGAGAGTGATAGAATAACTATTTTTCATGGAATGGGTTGTGTTGTTAGTTTTTTGTTTGCTAGATAAAGGCACTTTGAGTAAAAGTTTTTCTTATAAATCTTGGGATATTACATATGTATATATGTTTCACATATGATTGCACCCTTCTATTTCTTTTTTCATAGGGTATCAATTGTTAAACATTACATATTATCCAAAATTTTGCTTCTGATATCACAGAATATATTTTTTTTTTAATTTTAAAAAATTTAGACAACTACAGCTGTGGACCAAAATTCAAACACTTAAAATTCAAAAGTTCTTTTTACAAACACACTATAAAATGAGGAGGCTGGTCTTGTGTATTTAAAGGAACAACATTTCTGAATTTTCTTACTGTCTGTGTTTCTTGATAAACCCAGGTGGGAGTCTCTTTAGATTTATTTTGCATATTTCATTTTCTTAGACATCAATTTTCCTTTTATTGTTTACATGCTCGAGCCTGTATAACTTTTTATATATTTTAGAGGTTACAACAGATACTGATGAGCATTTTTTCATAGTGGAGGGTTTTACAACTTCTGATATGAGGTTTTTTTTTTTTTTTTTCCATTTATACATTCGATACTCAGGCTACTGCTTAACCTCTCTTCCCAATCCATTCCAATCCATTCAAGCAAAAAAAGAGTTTTGTTTGTTTGCTTGCTTGCTTTTAATTCTTTAAAAGGAAAAATAAAGCATTAGTTCCCACTTCTTTAGCTACTACTTGGCACAGGTAGGTAAGTGCTGGCTGTCACCCCCTCCCCCTTCACTGTGGAGATGGACAGGTTCATGGATAGCTATGGGAAGATATGTTGATATAGGTATATATTAAGAAAGAAATCATTCACAAAAGTAATAGCCATGAACCACAGGACTTGATCTGGAACAAGCAGGCATAATGGCCAAGAAATATTTATGTTTGTTTAAGGAGCTTTCTTTAAAAGCTTGTATGCATAGTTTCAGGACTTATGCAGGTATTGACTGCAGCTTACTTGATAGAACTCTGGGGACCTTTCCTGGAAGGCTTCAGTGGGTACTCCCTGACACAGTCACCCCACCTCACACCCACTGTCTGCATCACTACTGCCACCGCCATCCCCCCCACTTCCACAGCAGAGTCAAGCAGGAAGACTTCGAATGTGGGTTTTTCCCCAGTGTACGTAACCATCATTCCTTCCAAAGGTACTTAGAAGGAGGACCCAGCTTGGAACTGTATGGTATCACTGTCCCTGTCCAGAGCTTCATTTGAGGTGGAGGCAAGCACATTTGACCTCAGGCAGAACTGAAAAGTGAACGCAAACATTGCACTTAGTACATATTCGGGAAGGTTTCCATCCCAAGCCTTTCTCTGCCTACTTGGGCAGACAGGAGAGAATTTTTTTGTTTCCTTGAGCTCTCACTTGCTCAGTCTTGACTGTGTCTCTCTTCCGTGAAAGAGCACAATTTAATCTAACTGTGTGTGTGTGCCTCCCAGTGAAAAGATCATCTCCTGGACTCCTTCTATATCAAGAACTTCTTCATCTGTCTTTGCAAGTTCGGTGAGTCTGTGAAGAGGCTATTATATCCATTGTTGGATCGGCTATCATGAACGGTTCTAATATTTTAAGTAAAAATGAATTTGCAAGGAAGGAAAGAAAATAAAAATAAAAACCAATAATTGTTACGTTTTTACCCACGCTTTCCTTTTATTTCACACAGCCTTCTTGGTGCACACAAACCCCAAAATAGTAGAGTGTCACTTTAAACAACTTAGTTTTTAATGTTTATTATTTATTGTTTTCCCCTTCAATTTCTGTTTCCAATAATATGTTGGGACTTGGGGGAAACAAATTCATTCTTTCTTTTAAGGCCAAGAGGCCTGCTATCCTTAGTAGGGGCCAACATCTTTCTTTCTCAGACATAAAATGGCAGGCATTGGTTAGATGTCTATACAATATATACATATACACACACACACACGCATATACACATATATGTATATGTATGTACGTATAGTGTATATATGTATGTATATGCATGTATATATATCGATCATGTATATGTATATGTATATGCCTGTGTGTGTGTGTGTGTGTGTGTGTATCTCATTGGTTTTGTTTTACATTCACAGTAGTGCCAGGAAAGAATGAGGTCATGCATTTTGAAAGTGCAGCATATTTTGTGAATTTTCTTTTTGTGTGGGTTTTTTTTGAGTCAGATTTTTTTTTCCATTCCTTTTCAGGTCTCACTTACACCTTTATGCAGAATCTTGTAAATTGTGTCAATTGAGAACATAGTTTCCGATAGTAGAAGTGATTTTAAAAGCCACCAAATATAAAGGGATTTTTCTAAGTCCCTGGAACAGCTAGCTTTCTGTTTAATCTGGTCCCTTCAGAATCTATCTTGTGACCCCGATATTTAAAGCCATCTGGTCATCTGCAAATAATCAAAAGGATAGAATCTTCAAAGGGTTCAGTCATAGGCAACATGTATTATGTTATTTAGTTAGTTTTGACAAAGTCATCTAGGTTTTTGAACATTGTTATCTACAGGATTTCTTTTTCCTCCAACATAAAGACATTTAGTTCAGCACTGCAGCAGAGAATGTCTATTGCATTTCTGACATGAGGCATCTCAATGTAATCCCCATTTTACTTCATTATACAGACATGCAGCTAATTATTTTTGTTGAATAAATGATAAATAACAACTGGTAATTAGACACAAAGGCTTTGGAGATTTGCTGTGTTGACACACGTGGGCAAATGTATCTTCTCATTAAATGTAAAACATTATATGTAAAAAGCAGCGATTTGAGGGCAAAAATTCGAGGCCATCAAATTTTACATCTCCAATCTGTAGGCCCTGGGAAAACGTCAGTAATTTTATAGTTGTGATTTGCTAGGAGTAAGTTGTGAGAGGCAATCAAAAGCGTGCTGCCTATGTCTTTGCGGGTACACTAGCTTTGAACAGATCATTAGCCCTATGAACTGAAGTCAAGTATGTAGAATGCAGAATAATAAATACACATACAAGAATATCTCCAGATTATGGATGTTTTAATCTTTCGACAGAAAAGACAACAATCACATTATTATTTAATGGTACCTGAGGAAATTTCATGGAGTAGACAGAATGTCAGTTTCATGGAATGTTCAAATGGATTTTGTTTTCCTTCGGCTCCACTCTTACTGTATAACCATTTTTCCCAGAGCAGGGGTCGTCTTCTCTTTGATAAGATGCATTCTTCAGGCTTCACTTGTTTTCTTCTTTTATCCTACCTCCTGTTACATTTGGGCAGAACCACGTTCTCAGTTGATGAATAGCTTTCCAATGATTTCATGTGCATTAATTTCATTTCCCCATTTCTTGAGGATAATGGGCAGTTTCCTTCTTCAGTGGTTCCCTAAAGTTCATATTAGAAGGTGAAGGGCTCTTTTTGTTAGTTTACAAGAGGACAAACAAGAAGATATGTTCCTGTCGACAAACTGTAATGCTTTTACAGGCTACATACATTCCCATCTACATCTTCCCAGAAAAGTCTAGTTTCCCACATTTTATCTTTAACCTTTAGTTTGATACCTTTAAAGTGTTCCATTTTGATGAATGGAGATGGTTAAGTCAGCAACAGAAAGGCACAGGATGTTTCTTGATGGAGATCTACAGAGATATTTGCTGTTAAAAGGGAAATCAGAGAATAGAGAATTTGTAAAGCGGAGAGATCATGATCTGGCCACTGCATGGGACAGCCTTAGAGCTCTGTTATCTGTGAACTTTGTACCTGAACTTGTAGAACTAATCTTTCTGTTTTAATTATATTGGTTTCCTATCTCCCTTACAGTTTGTGAGTTTGGTCAAAGTAATGTGTTTGGTTTTTTTAAAAGGAATTTTTAGGAATTTAAATACTTATTAGGATGCCCATTGGCGATTCTCCTTGCCTCCAAATAAAAAAGAATGTATAATTTTAAAAGGATCTACATCATGTTCCTGTCATCGCTTCTGTATTCTCCAGGCCTGTAGCGAAGGATTTAGATGGAAATGATTTAGCATTCTTTTCCTATAAAATGTTTTTTAAAATACGCAAATTAATTTATGAGAAAACGTCGCCTTAAGCTTAATTTTTGACCCATACATTTTAAATATTTAAAATGGGGCTAATCAGAAAACAAAACAGTAGATATTCTCAGGTTAATTTTACTCACATGACAGGAGTTGACGGTTTCTAAGTTTTACATTTCATTAGGGGAATTTTACCAAGGAAGCAGCGTTTTATCCTAAACTCGCAAAATGGAGCCCTCAATGGGGTTTGTTTATATGTACTGATTGACTTGAATTCTTACCTTATGAGGAAGGAGTAGGCAAATGATTTTATTTTCTGGGTTATTAGACTAAGAAAGAGACAGAAAATAACTTTTATTACAGAGCAATCTTTGTTTTTGCAGCCACGTTTTATATGATGAGGAGAATCTCTTGAAAGGGAAATGCTAGAAAATGCCTGCTTCTTTGATAATCTAGCCGCTGGCTCCCATCTAGGAGTGGGGCACATTAAGATACTGATATCTCAGTGCATTTTAGGAGGGTGAATTTTATCCTTCATGTCTCTTATAATACATAGAATAGTATAAATAATATAAGGTGCCGATGAAGATGATGGTTAGGAAGTAAGATGGTGTAAGTATGTTTTGTTTTGGTTCAATTTTGCTTTTATAATTGATTCTAATTCTTTCACCTCCTAGGAATCTTTGTTTTGTTTTGTTTTTGCTATTTTTGAAATTGGTTATATATTTCATGGCTCAGTTTTGAGAATATTCAAGTGCTGGATAATATCTGTATTCACATCATCAGTAATTATCATTAGTGCTGTACTGATAAGAAACCTGAGGAGCCCAAAGTCCTCTTTTCAGTTCTGTACTTTCTATACCAGTATTTCCATGCCATCCGAAACACTCAGTACCAATTTTCTATTTTTGTTATTCTGAACAGCTTGACCTTTGTCTCCTGATCTTAAACCCCTAACATTTACTTTTCTGGCTTTTTGCTAGTTTGTATAGTTAGATTCATTTTAACCTGTGAAAGCTAGGAAAGAGTGTCCTTCCAGATACTTTCTTCTGTCACGATAGCTTACTAAACTAAAAATCTCTTCTGCGTCTCAATCCAAAGAACAGGAATTTCTTTTCATTTCATAATTAGCATCTATTTTCTAAGGTTTTTATATTCCCCAACCTGCGGTGTTTAGCAAGACTTATACATGTGTGCAGTTTTATGTACCAAGAACGATAATTTACCAGAGGGAGCTCTATTATCTTGTGGCTTGAAAGGCAAGCTTTGCTGTACAGAATTGTAGGCAAGAAGAGATATTACACAAATATGCCAATCATATTTTGATATCACAGTCTTGTATTGACAGTTCCATCAAACATAGGAGAAAAAAGCATTCATCTTGAGGTATAAGTTCCTCTGTTTTGCAGAGCAGAAGTTTTCTCTTGTATTCAGAGTATTCTATGCCACAGAAGCAGCAAGAAGGAAATGGACCAAACGGTCAGGACTCTGTACTGCCTCCAAAACACTGGCCGTTGATCTGAGGTATAACTTTCTTATCTGATAAGACTGACCCAAACTATGGCTCAGAAATGACCTCTTTGTTTGCTCTCCTATTAAGCAATAATAGCACGTGTTCTTGTTACTTCTCTTCTCATAACTTGTCTGTGGGTTTCCAGCAGCAGCAATCAAGCGGCTCTTTCTGATAGCCAATCATTTCTTTAGTGGATTCTTCATTTCCACTCATCTAAAGAAGAAAAGTCAAGAAGTCCAACAGAAATACCCCAGAGGGAAAAAACCAAACCCAAACAAGATGGCTTAATTCTTGACACTTGTGATTTATTGGTCTCCTTTCATCTGTCATGTAAGCCGTATAAGCGCTAGGATAAATTTTTATTTTTGCTCTGGTTTCTCTGCAGAGACTCGTACTTCTGCCCTAGAGTTAAATCTAACGAAAAAGACACTTGTTGGAAGTAAATAGCATATTTTTATCTATAAAAACCCTCTTTCTGTCCAACATAAAGCAATGTGGATTTTCTCCTAGCCGTTTCTGTGGATAGTCATCAAATGCTGGTAGTGACCAAACAAAGTAAACGAAAACAAAAACGAAAGACTAAAACATTGTACTTATGTTTGGCCCTTCATTATGTTCTTTAAAAGGCCATATGTCCCCTTCTAACTTGCCTAACTTCTCAGCCCCACTTGCTTTTCAAGTCTGACTTTAAAAGCCAGTTTGTAGTTTTCTAAGACTACTTGCCAATAGTCTTTGTCTGAGGCCTTATTTGCAATGAGGTGTTAACAGTAAGCATTCAAAACTTTAATGAGATGAATGCAAATAGGCTTGAGTGTCCCGACTTATTGACATTAAAAACGGAACAGCAGAACAGAGAAATGCACCAGAATCATCTCAAGTATTCTTTTAACCTCTAAGAGAACCTCTTTAGTAGCCTAATCAATAACGGACTATTTATATCCCTCTCCTATCATTTCTTAGGTATTTTTCAATATGATCCACAGCCTTTTCTTGGGCCCCATGTCAAAGATGAGATAGGACAGAGGGTGGTGTATGATGGTATCATTTTTAATATTATTGCAAAGAGCATGCAAATGCAAGTAATTACTTCTGCATCACAGTAACTAATATACTGAAAACTCCAAAGAGTTTGAGTGTTAGGATGGGGTCTTTTACAAAAAAAGGCAATCTAATATAACAGTGGGAGTAAGTATGCTCTCTCTTTCTTTAGGATAAGTGATTAGTGTTCAGGTGCCATTCTTTTTTTTTTTTTTTTTTTTAAGATTTTTTTTATTTATTTGACAGACAGAGATCACAAGTAGGCAGATAGGCAAGCAGAGAGAGAGAGAGGAGGAAGCAGGATCCCTGCAGAGCAGAGAGCCCGATGTGGGGCTCCATCCCAGGACCCTGGGATCATGACCTGAGTCAAAGGCAGAGGCTTTAACCCACTGAGGCACCCAGGCGCCCCTTCAGGTGCCATTCTTACATTTGCTTTATCAAGAATGTATTGTGCTCATTGTGTTTTAACATGGAAGGATGCTTTAAAAGATCACTTCATCCAATATCTTTTAACTTACTGACTAGACATCATGATTCACATGTGTACTTCCAAATGCATATACTATCACTCATTCTTCTTAATGACTAAAAACACTTCTGCAAAAGTCATCTTGAGACTGAAGTGATCTTCCGTTGGGATGTTTCCACTATGAGGAATCAGCATTTTGGTATCTGATAAAGACACGAGGCCTTTCTTTTCTTTCTCCCCACCCCCCAAATTTAGAATGAATTAAAGACATCTGCTCACCAGAAAACATTCATTAAGAATGCATGTTTGATGCTGTATAAGGCAAATTCAGACTAATATGTACATCTTAGATTTATGATTATAATTTTCTCTGGATATTTAGAAAGATATTTTAAGGTGATGTGATGCCCAAGGGAATGGTATTTACTAATTACGTGTACACATACCTGTGAAAGCCTGGATGAGGATGCCTGTCTGTGTGGGGTTCTCTAAAAATGAGTATAGATGTTAGCTGTTTGACCTCAGATGTTGAGATTCTTAGAGGGGGACTTTACAGCAGAATCACATTTTGTTTCAAAAGCATTTCCTAGCATAATTAGGTTAAAAAAGGGTTTTTTTAAGTCACTTCATTAACATACCCCAAATGGTTGAGACCTTGGTCTTTCCTGTATGATTAGGTTACATATAAATACCATTATAGTGTATATGCAGTTTTGGAGAGACAAAGAAAGGGAATAATGGGATGGGAAATCTCTGTTAACCATGAGGGAAAATAATCTGCTTTAAAAACATTTTATACGACTGACTTGATCTTAGTAAACTGTTCTTACTGTAGAACTAGATGAAAGTACTCAGTTCTGGGTTAATTAAATTAACAAAGGCTAAAAATTCATCTGTAAACCTGTATATAAATTCAAGTGGCCACAGCACATTCTGGCTTCTGTTTTTAAATTCTAATTAATAGAGGTGGTTTCTGAATTTCTAGGTTATACAAGATTTGCTTAAGTTTTGAGTTCCCTTTTATTTCAAACTCCTCCTCTATGGAGGTCACTCTCCTAGATGATATGGTTCCAGAGGAGGAGAATTAAAGCAAAAGAACAACAGAAACCACTGTTCCTGCCCACCCCACCATCCCCCTACCGAATTTAAAAATCTAGCTAAGTGAAAAAGATGCATACAAAACAATGCAAAGAAAATAAGGCAGATGGCTTTATATTCATGTGACAGTTGTTAGGCACAGAGTATATGGAGAAACTTTCCTGGTGTGATTATTCATAACCCAAGCGTGCCTACTGTTGAAGGCTCTCTCAGGCCTTTGAGAACTTCTCAGTACCCCCTGCGATTCCCACTGCCTGGTCACACATCCTTTCATTCAGAAAGCAAGTTTGGCAGTGGTTTCTGTCTGAAATAATACCTGGGCTCAAAGGACCCTGAAGATTCGAGCTTCCTTTTGAGTTTTAATTCCTACTACCAAAGTAGGATTTGTTCATGTTAGGATCTCATGGCTTGTACAGGAGGAACGAATCCTTACTCTAGATGTGCAAAAGTTGAGTATCAGAAAAAGCAAATAATACAGACTAGTAGAAGACAAAATAACATGGCTTCAGGTCTTAGCTATGTGATCTTTACCTTATTAAAACAACAACAACAACAACAACAAAAAGACAGTTAGCCATACCGACTTTATTGGATTCCCGTCAGGTGAAATGAAATAAAGTAGGCAGTTGGCTGGACATATAGTGGGTATTCTATAAATTTAAATTCTCTTCTAACTTCTTAAAATGCAGTGTTAATTATGTGAATCCTAATGTTCATTAAGGAGGGGACATTTCTAGCTTACAGGTCCTTATAATTTTGACTCAAGATGTTAGCTCCTCTCTCCAAGAGTTTTTATTCTGGTGGATTCCCTTTTCTTGCCTTCTCCTTTCTCCCCCACTGCAAAATTTTAAGTGGACTCTCAGGCAGTCCTTAGGTAACAGTTTCATGTTAAAGATTAACAATAATAAAGTATCAGAGACTTTCCAGGAAATTATGAAACCACTAACTTTTGCTGACAGATAATGACTTTTCTTTTTATTGTTAGGAAATTGTACATAGACTGTACTGGAGAACAAACTCTGCTTTGTATATATTGCCAACTCTTGCTTAATTTAGTTTCACAAACAACCCCAAACATAATTTTACCCAAAAAATATAAACCAGTTCTTGCAGCAAAAGTTTTACTAATTTTCAATTTGATTTTCTATTTCTTTTCCATCATCCCTCTTTTGACTGGGATGGTCAGACTGAGCGGCAAGATGGTGACAGGACAAATGGAAATGCCCAGGGGTCACTGGCTGCTATGTGTCCCCTAACCCAAGACCAACCTCTAGGATTTCAACATTCATTCCTATTACTTGCTGTAAATAAAGATGCCCTAGGCGCCGACATTTAAAAAATTCTCTCTGTCTTCTGTTAAACAACTCCCTTAGGGTCTTGATGTGCAGCAATGATGGATGAGGATACTTGGTTATGGAACCTCACAGACATCCACTCAAGCATTCCTGTCTCCGCAGCCTAGCTCTGGCCCTTACTGGCTACATGGCTCTGTGCAGCTTAAGGTCTCAGCTTTGTCAATGTGAAAATGAGGACTATAATAGTACCTGTCTCACAGGTAAAATAAATGTACTTAGTCAACAGAGTAGAACATAGTAAGTGCTCAATGAATGATACCTACCATTATCATGGAAAACTGGTTAATTGGGATCATTCAAACAACTCAGCAATTAAGTTTCACTGCTGAAAAGGCCCTTAAGAAGCAATGCTACACACTACGTAAGAACTGGGAAGGAGAGATCTTTTGTTATATCAGCCACACTACCTCAAGTGTGACTGCTGGCCTCTCTTTCCTGAACAGAGGCCACAATAAGATGAAAAATTAGGTGATTATAAAATCACACCATTTACAATACTTGAGGGTAGACGATATTTACTGCATTAACTTGGACTTCCCAAAAATCAGATGCTGAGAGAAAGATTCAAGAACAAATGGTTTATTTGGTGCACGAAGGAAACAGCAGTAGAGGAGTGGGGGGTATGAAAAGGAAGATTACCTTATTAAGCCAACTACCACTGTCGGTAATTGGAGTTCAGTCCCAGTAGGGCAACTTTACAAACCAAAGAGGGACGCACACCTCAGAGTTATTACTTCCCTGGGGCAAAACAACTAGGGTATTTATATATTAACTCCTGCCAGTCATTAGTTCATAGTGGTCCATAGTGGTTTGTTAGTCTTCTAGCACTTCTAGGTTGCCAGATGGGGGCAGGGTAGCTCTGACCAGCGAGGAGGTCCTTACATTGAGAAGTACAGTGCCTGTGTGCCTGGGGTGGAAAGTATAAGGGCATATAAATGGGCACCAATAGCACATGTTTCAGTTACTTGCACAGTAAAATAAGTATGAGTTTGGGGACGTTTTAGTGAGAATCTTGTTACATGTGTAATCGTGAGGATATAATAGGTTTATATTGAAATTTGATATAGAAACAAACAGTTTTGGTAAGGAAAAGCTATCACGTGCCTATGGAATTGTAGACATCTTCTTCCCCATGGGCCCTTGCACATCTGCTTCTTACTGAGCCCACCGCATAGTTATCTTTATCCCTTTCACCCCTCATGCTTGTTGATCTCTGTGAAATTTGGAGGGAACATGACCAGAACTTCACCCTGGTTCCCTTTCTTTGCCTTCCTTTATCTACCCATCAGAACCATTTTGCCTGCCAATAAGTTATCTGGGAACTGCCAGGACAGAGTTTGTTTTAACCTATTATTCTGCTTCAGGAAGAATGGAACTGACTACACAAAAACTTAGAGAACTACTCTGCTACCTGTTCTGCTCAGTAGTGCATTCACTTGCAGATGCAACCAGCTTTTGTACTTTTGTTACATTGTTGGTAATTGTTATCCCTCTGACATGTTCCTTGGACACCTTGGTCTTAATAACTAAAGGGGAAAAGCAACACAGAAATTTTCATGCCTGGTGCTTCATTTTATGTGGGCTCCCTGAAGGGACAGCCTTGTGGCTGTGCCTACATTCCCAGGAAATTAATGTTCCTTCTTCAGACTCCTGTTTTTCTATTTATAGCCACAGGGCTTCAGTTTTATAAGTGTCCAGAAAGTTCTGAGTAATGCATAGAATTCTACATACACAGCAAATGCAACCTTGGCAAAATGTAATCCCTGGTGAGAGGGGAAAATAGAGAATCAACAATCCATTGCTTTTATTGGAATAATAAAACTGGAACAGTTTGTGTCTGAAAGTGCTGTAAACTGGACTTTTTTCATGTAAATTCTATAGCCAGGATATAATGGACATTGTCATGAATTTGGTAAATGAAAAGTATAGTTGGAGAAAACTTGACTTCTCCTCAATACTCTTGTTTTCGTCGTTTACTCATCCAAATGTGACGATTTTTATGGTTGGTTGGTTAAGATGTGGGCTTCAATGGAGCACTGTTTCATGTGAGCATAAAGGGAATTTATGTATGTCTAACAAAATGTGAAGGAAAAATAAGTATGACCATTTTCTATTACCATCTCTCAAGTCTTTCCATTCACTTTTTTCTAAATATTAAAAGTTTTAGAAGAACTTCCTGTGGACTCTGCTTATCTAATATTTCTTAAGGAAGGGCCATTTTATGCAAAACAGAGAGCCTACTCTTAATTATTGTTTTGACAGTTTGAATGTAATTATATATATTTTTGTTGCAAGAAAAATTTATAGGATTAACATCACTGTATTAAGGAATATTATAAAAAGTCTATCTTCAGATGCTTCTATATTTAGCTTAAGAGTAATCAGAATGGTGGTATTGGAATTTCAAGAAACAGTATATAATGGGATGGAGCCTGATATAAAATAATGAAATGATTTTGATGTACCTGTAAATGAACAAACCAACAGAACATCTCCATTGTTTACAAGAATGAATGTGGTTCTTTGAATCTCCATTGGTCTTTGGGTCTATAGCTACGCTGTCTCTACACTGTTGGCTCTCAGAGGAAAGACTAAGGATTCAGAATTGCTTAAACCTCTCCCTCTCTCTGTCCATTACTGTAGTGTGAATCATTCACATTTCTCTTCATTATATTATCTTATAAGGCTTCAGAATCACATCACTCCTCATGAAGCAACAAAGAGAAAATATCTCACTTTCAACAGATTTGATTTAAAACTGGCAATTATATAAGGGAACCCTTAAAAAGCAGACCCTAGAGAGGGATCTAAGTGATTATTTAAGGACTAAGGAGTGTGACAGCATGGACATTTGCTCTAAACTGTATTCAAGATACTCATTATTCCAATCCTAATGAGGCCTTTACAGCTTCATTCAGAAGCTGTTTGCTAAGACAAGTGTATCATAGAGGAACCTGAGATTTGGTTTTGTTTTCATATCTTAGACTTGAAGAGCAAGTAACACAGAATCTCAGTTTTAAAACTTTCTCTTTTTTATTTATATTTTTCTTATATGTGAAAAATAAGTTCATATTTTAATTTACCTTTTTGTATACTGATATTAATATTTTAAAAATATGTCTATTAGCCACTTCAAATCTGTGAGTTATATATCCAAGTGCTTTACTTACTTTTCTATTGGTTCTTAAGTGTTTTCCATTTTTCTAATAAAAATGTTGGACATTGCAAAGATAGAGAGTATAGTCTAATGCAGAACTTTGCTCCCTAATATTACCCAATTAGTATTTGCTTATGACCAGTCTTGTTTCATTTAAAATTTCACTCCTTTTCCTTCCAGATCATTCTGAAGCAAATTGTAAATATATTACTATAACATCTGTAAATATTTTTGCATGCATCTTTAAAATATAAAAGCCGTTAAAAAAAAATAGCCCCGGGGCACCTGGGTGGCTCAGTGGGTTAAGCCGCTGCCTTCGGCTCAGGTCATGATCTCAGGGTCCTGGGATCGAGTCCCGCATCGGGCTCTCTGCTCAGCGGGGAGCCTGCTTCTCTCTCTCTCTCTCTCTGCCTGCCTCTCCATCTACTTGTGATTTCTCTCTGTCAAATAAATAAATAAAAAATCTTTAAAAAAAAAAATAGCCCCAATGCCAACATTAAAACCTAAATTAATATCCACTAATATCATTAAATGTTCAATGTTCAGATTTTCTCTTAAATGTTTCAAACAGGTTTTTTTGAATCGGGATCCATATTGTGTCCACACATGTGGACATAACTCCTAAAATCTTACTTCATATATAGGTCTTCTCTTAATCTCTTCCCCACCCCCCTACTCTGGGATTTTTTGGGGTTTTTTTTTTTTGGTTTCTGTTGTTGTTGTTATTGTTGTTGTTACATATATAAGAAACCAAGTTACATGTCCTGTAGAGTTTGCTGCAGTATGAATTTTGGTATAGCATCCCTGAGGTATCATTTTATGAACTCTTAGGACCCTATGATTCTTGTGAATTGGTAAGTAGAGTTTGAGGTTTGGAAAAGATTACTTTATAAGTGTGGCATGCACTTCCATCAGAAGGGATGGAAGGTCTGGTTGTCTCATTTTGTGTGTGTGTGTGATGCCACAGCCTTTGGGGATTATTGTCGAGATTTATGAATCCATTAAGAATGGCAAAATGGTGATATTCTAATTCTGTTATTCTTTTCTCATTTATTAGCTGGGATAATTATATAAAAAGATACTGCCACTTTTCAAGTGGTCAGTGACTCTGTAGTATAGTTTGTGTAGGAAAAATAGGATACATGTTTAATTCTCTCCTTTTGTAGTCAAATATAGCAATTTGCTTCCCTAATATTTTGGAAGGGTGACCAGTAAAGTTCTTTTTATTATGTTTTGTTTTATCTTGTTTTGAAGATCATTATGAATTCATGGAAATAAAATATATTTGCTATTTTTAACACATTGAAGTTATATGTTTTATGACCCTTAAATTGTCTCACTGGAGGAGGTTATTGGAAACCTCTTCAT
Organism: Mustela nigripes; assembly: GCF_022355385.1. NCBI lineage: Eukaryota > Metazoa > Chordata > Mammalia > Carnivora > Mustelidae > Mustela > Mustela nigripes. The sequence goes on along the minus strand of NC_081558.1, from coordinate 74,108,804 downwards.
ATTGGCTTTTGGGTTATTATTTTAGTCTGCTCAGGCTACCATAGTAAAATAGCATAGATTGGGTGCCGTAAACAACAAATTGATTTCTCATAGTTCTGGAGGCTGAAAGTCTGAGGTCTAGATGCTAGCAGATTGGTTTCTGCTGAGAACCCTCTTGCTGACTTGCAGAAGATCATCTTTCTTGCTACATTCTCATGGAAAAGAGAAAAAAGAAATGCAAGCTCTCTGGTGTCTCCTTTTATAAGGATACTAATCTCATCAGAAAGGCCCCACCCTCATGACCTCTGATGAAACTAATTTCCTCCCAGCTGCCCCATCTCCAAATACCACCACACTGGGGGAAGGTGCTCCAATTTATGTACTTTGAGAGGACACAATTTAGGTCATTTTGGAAACAATCCTGTTGTTCTTGGCTTCTTTGCTTTCAGGTGGGGCAAGGTATGACAAACACGATGCTTAGATTTTTCCTATTTCAACACTAGAGTCAGCTACTTTTCAAGGGGGCTCTGTTTTCTGTTTTCGTTTTTTGTTGTTTTTTTTTTTTGTCTGTTTTTTGTTTTGTTTTGTTTTCTGAATGGGAAGTGGTGACTAAAATCCAAAATCTGGATACAGCATGTGCTCACTGCTTTTGGTTTGGTCATTCTTCTAGGCGTTTTTAATGGACAGAACAGGATTTTTTTTTTCCCAGGATAAAGTACATTTTGATTTCATAAATACATTTCCAATTCAAATTCAGGACCATTAGTTTCTTATTTAACCTTTGAGCTTGTGTCTATATCCCTTTTCTTTATAACAAAAGTCTTGGTTTCTTAGGGAGACTATCAGTTTCTTATTCATTTGTAAAATGAATCGTAGAATAACAATAAGGTCTTACCGCACGGTATAATGCTGAAAGTTTAAAATAATTTTGCAGTTCTTTTTTTATTTCCCATAAGGTATATCCCAGTTGAGATTTACAGCCAAATTATTATCTTTTAAAAACACTTTGTATAGTTCTCTCGTTGTTTATGGCTATAACTATATCCTCCTTGGGTTTGTTTGTTTTACTTTACTTTCAATTCTTTGTGACTGTTTATTTAATTTTTATTATAATTATGTAAAATATTAATATGGTTCCAAAGTAAAATTTATAAAACATAGTATATTCAAATAAGTCTTATTTGTATTCCTTTTTTTTCTACCCCATTCCTTCCTTCTCCACACATAAATATTTTTAAATTACAGCTTATCCTTTATTTTTTTAATATAAGCAAAACTGTGTGTGTATTTACACTCTATCCCCATTTTTTTTTTAAAGATAACTGATAGCATACTATTCATAGTTTTCTCCGTCTAGCTTTCTTCACATAACAATGTATCCTGGTAGTCCCTTTATAATAGCATATGTAAACATCCCCCATTCATTTTTTGTCAAATGCATAAATTTCCATATTGTGAATATATCACAGTTTAATAAATCAATTCCAAATAAATGGACAATTGACTTATTTCCAGTTGTTTGTTTTGAATATACTGTGCCTATGAAGAGCCTTTCACACACATAAAGAATTCTTCTGTAAATAACTTTTTATTCAAATGCACAGGCAGTTTCTAATGGCTAACATTTAGAATGTGCAAATAAGAAAATGAAAGTAACCTATAAATAACCTGAAGGTTCTCACTATTGACCTTGTCCTTCCAGCTTTTAGTCTGTTCACACATAGCCACACAAAAAAGCAGAGATTAAGAAGTAAGTAAATTCCTGTAGTCTTTTTCCAGCTGGCATTATGGTTTAAGTATATATAGGTAGTGTATATACGTATATACCAAAAAAGTTCTCAATAAACATTGTTTTAATGCTTTCATAATATTGTTATATTATAATACTAACTTCTCTATAAGGTATAGGCATATTATACTTTCTGATATATATTGCTATACATAGGAAAGGTATGGCGTTTCGTAATAAAAACAATGCTGCATGTAGATCTGCACTCCCCTTGTATAAGACCTCTCCCTGATTACGTATGAGTCTACAGATCTGAGAGTCGAAGTTCCTAACAAGTGCCCAGGTGAACCATTGCGGCTAATCCTTGGATAGTATAGTACTTCGAGTAGCACTTGTATAAAGATGATCATGGCCCAGTATTGTATCTTCTTGCGAGACTGAGCAAGGGGGCTGGACTTATCCTGAATTACGTAGACAAAATGAATAGACACCCTAGTACTTATATTTATAAAGCTTTCTAAGAGAACTCCTAAAATAGAAATTCAGTCTAGCCTGTTTTAGCCAAATCCTAAATAAAGTCACTACCGGATGGTGTGGCCTCTGGATATCCCTTCTTCCCTCTGAGCCCTTTGTTCCAAGGGACAGTTTTTTCTAACTTTTCAGTATCTGCCCTGAGGTCTATTATAGATGTGTTACAGCTAAATACCAAAACGTAGAGACTCTTTGCTGTGATAAGCCAGGCAGTGATTTCTTAGTGAAGACAGCAACAGTAAGGCTAATTTTTCACCCTATCCCATGTGCTGTTGAATCAATACCAAACTGTGTTGTGTCTGAAGACTGTCCTTTCAGTGAGGCAGGTCATGTGCAAGACCTGATGAGGCTCCAGAATTTCCCTGGAATACCTACTGCCTACGTCCCTTGCAGGGCCCATTTTCCCAAACTTCCCAAACTCAGTTGGCAGGTTTTAGGATTATAGCTATGAATAGCAAATTATACCTGTTCTCAAGGATCTTAGAGTTTAGGAGGTTAGACAGGGGAGATAATTGGTAATTATAGAACTTTCTGTATGGTTAAGTGCTATAGTAAGTTACAAGTAGGCCCAGAGGAGGGAATCATAACTCGATATTTGGGCGTTTGTTCCACACAAAGTGAAGACAAAGGTATAATTAGCCAGGGAGGGGAAAGAGGAGTTCTGGAAAGAGGGAATACTCTGCCGGAAAGTTGAGAGATTTAGAAGAGAAAGAAGGGGAAAAAACAAAACAAAACAAAACAAAACAAAAAAACAAAAAACAAGGCAAATTGGGGAACTGTGAGTAATCTGGAGGAGATTGTGTGTGTGTCTGTGTCTGTGTGTGTGCTGGAAATAGGGACCACTGTGCTGTAGAGAAGGGTAAGGAAGTTGTAGAGCTAAGTCAAGGGTAGGCTTTGAAGGGCCTTCTTAGCCTTCCTAAACCTCTTGAAATTAATTCATTTTTTTAAAGATTTTATTTATTTATTTGACAAAGATCACAAGTAGGCAGAGAGGCAGGCAGAGAGAGTGGGGGAAGCAAGCTCCCTGCTGAGCAGAGAGCCCAATGCAGGGTTTGATCCCAGGATCCTGGAATTATGACCTGAGCCTAAGGCAGAGGTTTTAACCCACTGAGCCACGGAGGCGCCCCTTGAAATTAATTCTTAAGGTGATGAACAGTTAAAAAGTTTTCAGTTCAAAGTTAGAAGTTTCAAGTAAGGAATGTTACCTCTTAAAAACAAGCAAACAAACAATAAACAGTACTCCAAGCTCTGCAACTCAGAGAATGAACTGCTGAATAGCACACCTGGAGGCTGAAAAGACTGATGAAGAGCCCTGGGGTGGTTAGTTATGACCAATGTTTATGAGTATGTTAGTGTGAGAGTTAACTCTCAGAACAACCCCTTTAGGTGTCCATGTTTATGATCATCATCCTCATTTACATTTGACAACACTGAGTCAAAAGTATGGTTGAACTTCTGTTCCACGGCACAGAACAGGGGCGTTATAGAAACACGGCCTGAATTTGGGTACTTTGCTTCCAGAGCCCACTTACTTTCCTGGGTTGTACGGCTTTCCCACCCATGGAAGGCCACAGGGCATTTGTATTTCTATACTGGGAACACTGATTCAGTAAAAAAGTTCTATATATGCCATTCCTTTCCTGGCACATACACATGCATTTCATTTCTTCCCCCCCCCCCCCCCAATCCAAACAGAGGCAAAAATTAAGTGAATATTTAAAGCTTACACAGGCCATTCAGGATAAGACTGGGCATCTAGAGTTTTGACTCTCAGTCTTCCAAGTCTAACCTAATAGTGTGAGTTTCTACCTATTTCATAGGGATTGACTTGCTAGAAATGGAGTCATGGAAAAGAACACTTTGCTATAACATAGCCTTGCTGGGATTGAGCTTTAAGCCCACTGCTTGTATGAGTCTTCTGCATGCTGTAGAAATACTAGCACACATCTGACCTGTAACACTGGTTGTATTCAGATGCCCCATCTTAAACAGCATCCATTAAGAAGTATCGGACATCTGATCCCTTCAAAATGTTGCTATATCTGATGTTTTTTATACTTTAATCTAACTTTGCATTGAGTTCCCCCCAATAAAATTAAAATAATATGTATATATATTTATAAAATGGCAATAACAATGCCTATTTTACAAGATTATTTTGAGAAAACATGTGGAAAATGGCTGGCACCTAGCGAAAAATCAACCAATTTTAGATCGGTAATTTTTTCTTTTTCTTCCTTGGCACCACAGCCACGTTATCATTATTTAGAAATTCCAAGATTACTCTCCAAATTGCTATGTTGATTGCAAGCTTTCTGAATGAAATAATTAATAAGAAAATTTAGATCTCAGTGGGGACGTTAGATTTTTGACAAGGACCAAACAAACAAAAAACCCAAAACACTGATATTCCAGTATACTCCGTCTCTACCCAAGAGTTAGCATTTACCCATAAAGATGAATTTTTGTTTTCATAAAAGAGGCCAACATGACATTCATTAGCTTTGGCCATTGCTTGGCCATGTTTGATCTTAATTCTAAATGTGTAAAGTTAGCAAGACGCTTGTCACATGACCACTGGCTTAATTAAAAGGTGACTTCATGTTTGTTTGTTCTTTCCCAAGGGGGCAAGTTTCTTGGTATCAGTCGCTTGTGTTTGTTACAAGACAGTAGGTTTCAGCTAGAAATGGCATTTGACTCACCGAAAGAAGTAGCTTCTTCAGTCATGTCCAGAGTGAATGGCAATTCCATTATACTAAAGGGTAAGGAGTTGAAAGATTTCCTAGCAGCTGGATTCAGGTGAATATCATTTAAATCTAGTATTTTTTATGAAGCTTAAAAAGTAATTATCATGCAGAAAACAAGTAGAAGAGATAAGGCCCCCCCCCACAATTTTCCTTTGGATCTGGACATGGTCCTTAAAAGTGGCACATTGTGCAAATGAAATTCATTTTTCTTTTCCCTTTGCTCTTGTAACCTGAAGAATCACATCCTGTAGGAGATCTTGGTTTTCTTGGAGGCCAGAGTCAGAGAAGTCCCTGCAGAGCCTAAGAGAGGGTTTAAGTATAGCACTTAAGCCCAAAGAATGAAACTGTATGAAATTGGTCATGATAATTATTGAAAAATGGGATTTATTTAATATAAAAATTTATCAGAATTTATATTTTCTTGTCGTGAATGAATATCATTCATTTGTTTTACTCTTCAGATTTTCTTTAGTCATTACCCACCTTGAATCAAGCCTGTGCAAACCTTAATTCACAGAGAAGCATTATCAGCATAATCACATCGGAAGGTTGCAGTGAGGACCAGCTGAGATTCAAGAAATGGTGCTGCTATTCAGGTTTGAGAATTAGGATACTAACTCCACACAATTTATTTTACTATTCACTGAAGGAATTATGCTAATTTCAGGTTTGTTTACTGCCTGAAAACAAGAGAGTTAGGGGTACTGGCTGAGATTTTTCCTCACTCTTCAACAAAGCAGCAGGTGGACCAGCAAGGGCTCTACCTTCCCTTTCGAAACTGTCATTCACATCAAACTGGTTCTAGCAATTGTCAGCCATTGAAGCTCCAAGGACATGATGTCACCTGCTGAAGGCTTCCAGTCTGTGGTGACAGAATAATTGGTCCCTGGTACAAAGGAAGCATATGCCATTGATTGGGAGAATTCTGCCACTTGATGTCGGGAAGAAAAATCATAAACACTTAACAAATCCACAGTATGCCTAAAATTGTCATGAAAATCCCTCTAACAGAAATGTTCCAATCCTGACATTTATAATTACTTGCTTTCTATAGCATAACTCCAGTGTTCTCTTTTTCTGCATTGTTTCCCCCACCTCTAGTAAGGGCTCTGAAAATATTGAAGTATCCATAATCCTGATTTGCTCTGTTCTGGAAAGAACACTATGATATTGTCATGATATTAACCAAGAGTGACACATAGTGAAGACTTCCAGGTCTGAGCAGGCTCAATTGCCTGCTTCATTTTTTATCTCACAGGCAGCACTGGGGTGAAGGAGGAGCTGTCTCCAAAAAGACATCTCCAAGGATGCCTGAGTGAAGTTTAGACTCAGGATTTGGCAGAACTCACATAATATGAAAACATGTACCCCACTACACTCTCCCACAAGAGATTCTTCATGCAGAACAACCAGTGACATCTTGAAACACTTTCTGATCTTCAGGGATGGAACCATGAACAGAAAGGACACTCACAAAGTCAATCACCATCATTTAAATGCTCTGTGTCTAACAGAGAGGTGCCTTAGCAAAACCACAGTGGCTCATGTATTTTTCCCTGAAAGCTTTGTGTATAAGACCTTTTCATCATTGCTTTTCCAAATTACCCTGTTAGGAAAACTGAGATCCTGGAGTTACCTAGTATCCATTTTCTTGGATCAGATGGTTTGCTATTTATCTAATTCTTGAAATAGTTCTGAGACCTCAGAGTGGTCACCATTGTATCCCTTTAAGATGGCAAACAAACCATGAGAGGTATGTAGTCTTGACGTGGGCTGATTACTCCTTCCATTCAGTGAGCATTGAGTTTTAAAACTCGAGTGGGGCAGAGTATATGAATTGTCTCTGCCTTTATATGGTTGAAAAATCCAGGAAACGTGAGGGAACTGCTTGGAATTGATTTCTTTCATGAAAGGCAGCTTTTTCACATCTGGAAAATGTTGTTCTATATTCATGTTTCTGTCCCCAAGTAATCATAAAATATAAAGTTTTATCACAGATAATTTAAACAAATTATGATAACGCCTGTATAGTTTCTCTTTTAAAAGGTTATTATTACAAGAAATGAAGAAAGTTGTATGAAATAAGGTAAAATTTACTACTGTGCCCAGATAGATTTTGTTGATTGGGTTAATAAACATATCCATCCTCACAGCTAAAACATTTAGATGTAATAATCAGAGACTAATAATGGCATTTACCACATATTTTTTTTTTAATCAAAGAGCCATCTTTTCTGGAACTGTTTATTTTGGAAATACAGTCCAGTGTTAAAATGATTTTTCTTAAGTACAGCAATGGGTTAATTATCACTGTCTTCACCATAAAAACAAAAGAAAAATCTCACAAGAAAAACCACTAAATCAGTCTTTTGGGGGGGAAAGAAAAGCTGACTTTCCCCCCTGTTTTTCCCATACGAAAAAGTATGCCTTGCTTTTTCTTTGTCTATTCTTCAGATTCACGTAAGGCCAAACTAGACACAATTCATGTTTACAGAAATCAAAGACACTTTTATTTTTTGGTCCCTTGCCATTTCTCTTTGCGTTGGGACAATTTCTTACTGTGTTTCTTGCCAAACAAGAGTAGCAATGGAAAGACTGTCAAGTGCCAGTAAGCCCATTTGAGAAAAGACAGGTCAAGGTTTTTCATTTTAGAAAGTCTACAAAATACAGAACTGCTTATAGTTATATGCTGTGAGGCTTCCAGTGGACACTTTTACTGTGCTGTGTTTTATTGTTAAGTTCCATTGAACATCAAGTGATTGGCTCAGCCTGGGGGATGGTTCTGTAGCGTGACAATGTCAAATGTTCCTGGTGGCAGGCTTGACATGGGCTGATAGCTCCTTCCGTTCAATGAGCATCATGTCTTTTGCAATAAAGAGCCGAACAAAGCCCCTCCTGATTGACAGCGATGTATGCTGCTTTTGTTTTTAATTCTTTAACACTTGACACTCTTAGATGGTACTTTATACAAGAAGGAGGTCAAGTTCCCAAGTGACCTGTCTTTAGAATTCAAGAGGCAAGAGGATAGATTGAAGATGACCTTCAGTACTGATTATCTCTACTTTTCATTTAAATATCAAATGGAAAGTTTGGAAGTCTGCTGATTATGTTATTAAATAGTCACTGACCTAAGTCTTGAGAATTAAAGTAGCCACCACTTCAGAGGCATGGCTGTTTTTGGTTCTATGTAAGCAGGAATGTAAGCAGGAACATTAAGATTTTCCTCAAATTGTTGACTGCCACAGGTGTGCTATTAGAGAAAAATAAGAGTAATAAATAGTGTAATCCCAATAGAGATGAAGTTAGATCTTGTGGGAAATGAATAATCTTCCTTGCTAATATATTAAAAACTGTGAAAATTTAATTTCTTCCTCATTGTCATTATCTAGATTTTATATCCCACTGAGATGTCAAGAGAGGTCTTAGGGGGTAGAGATGGGAAAAGTAGCCAATATTCCATCAATGGATGGATCCAAGCCACTCACCTCTGAAGGAAAGCAGAGACTTATGGGAGGGGTCCCTACAGTTGTTTCTTCTAAATCTATCTATCAGTAATCATAATAAGAGAAATAGCCTTGGAAGTATTAGAGGATGTGGTGACACTGGACATGCCACACAAATGCCCCTTCAGTGAAGAACCATTAGGAGGGTTGTTAATGGGCAAACTTCAGGTGTCAGCTCCTGACAGGGATCTACTTAGGAGCAGAGAGCCACATAACCTAAGATCATGCCTTGGTTGGGGTAGACTATATCCGAGGACTGATTAGTGTTATAGTATAAATGCCTGGCCATTTTGGCCCAACTAAGACAACTAAGGGCCATTCTAGCTCTGGAGCTTCCAGTGGGTCCAGCAGTGGTCAGGCCTGCATCATAGCTCAATTTCTCCCTCTGTCTACTCCCACTGCCTTGCATTCCATTTTATAGGTAACAATCCCAGAATATCTCCTTAATATACATGATGCTGTCCACACTCCATCTCAGCACTGGCTTCCCAAGGGACCCAACCTGCAGCCGACAAACAACCAGACACATCCAGAATTCTTTACTGAATTATTTGCAGTTAAATAGTCAATGTTATTATAGGACTGTAATCCTGTTTTGTATTTGATAAGTTTTATTAGCAGTGCAAGCAACTTCATAGCAAATATTAAAATGATAGGACGGTTATGTGAACGACTTAGAGGAAGGGCCCCAGAGCCTGAATCTTTACCTCGGCAATCAAGTGTCAGTTCCTGATAGGATTGGAGAAAATCAAAAGACTGTATTCTGTTTCGGAGAGGTATATTGGTTTTAGTGTATGCACAAGTTTTTGTTTGTTTTGTTTTTTGTAGTTTTTGAGTTATGTGCACAGTCGTATGAATTTTTGCCTTAAAAAAAAAACTCTACCCTTTTGATTTAAGATTTTAAAGAATTATTGCCTTCATTATCAGTACTCACTGATGCTGCCAATTCAATTATCTGCAGTGGAGGGCAGTGGTGGCCAAGAAAAACTAAAACAATGAATTATCTAGAATCATTTATATTTTTCCTAAGTACTTTTTTCTTACATTTGAATACAAATGCCTTATATAATGCACATTTAAAAATATAACTTTTAAATAAACTGCCTGTGGATAATTGAAAAAAAAAGACTATATTTACATTTGATTCTTTCTCTAAGAAAGCTATAATCATATATAACCATAAAGATAAAGTAGTATCTTGCATAAAAAGTCATGTTTTTGGTATTTTATCAGTCACAAAAAAAGACTAAAATGCAGTCGAGTGGATGTGGAGTCAATTGAGTGAAAGGAAAATTAAAAGACACTTGGGGAAAAATGAGTTGCCATTTCTCAGATTGCATTCATAATTTCCTTAGCAATTGCAAATAAAATGGAAGGAGATGATTCATGTGAGAAATTGACATTACCTATTCCAAGTTGTGTGCTACATGTATGAAAATTTTCAATGAAACAACCCTTTAAGCCATTTTGATTTTAAAAGTTCACCCATCTGCTATTGGAGGTTTTATTTCTTTCCCTTTTCAGACTCGTGAATAAAAAGGACTCAGACCTTACAAATGTATTTGGACTTTTTTTTTTTTTCTCATTGAAAGGAGATAGTCTTTAGGAAAACAAAATTTAAATGTTCCCTTTCTTCCCTATTCAGTAATAAATAATGGTATGATAATAAGATCTACACTTGACTGCCTATATTTTTTGCCTGGGCACTATACTAGTGCCTCAAATACATCTCTTTGTTTCTTCCTAAGTCTTGTGAAGAACCTCCCATTAAACCTATGAAAAGCTAAGGCTCAGAAGGTCTAAGTAAGTCACCAAAAGTTACACAGTAGGAAGTAGTATACATACTATTTAGGGGCAGATAGCCCGACTGTGGCATCCATCTCTTTCTAAAATACTGAGCAGTTGTGGACAACCACTCTGCGTTATCAAAAGGAATAAAATCAGCTGCAAATGACAACATAGAGTGTTAGCTCAGAGATGGAAAATCATAATCTGTCTCATTTCAGTGAAGTCTTTTCATCCAGTTTAACTGTCACACTATGCATGTCACTCCTTTTTTTTTTTTTTTTTTAACTTCAGATTGAGTTTAAGGAGTTACTGTTCCCTTTGAAGCCTTGTAAGAAGTATCAGGCTGCCCCTTGCCTATGTTTTTTTTTTTTTTTTTTTTAAGATTTTATTTATTTATTTGACAGAGAGAAATTACAAGTACACTGAGAGGCAGGCAGAGGGAAAGAGAGAGAAGGAAGCAGGCTCCCTGCTGAGCAGAGAGCCTGATGCGGGACTCAATCCCAGGACCCTGAGATCATGACCTGAGCTGAAGGCAGTGGCTTAACCCACTGAGCCACCCAGGCGCCCCTTGCCTATGTTTTATTACTTGGCACTGAATGTAATGATAAACCTTATGGGAATGTTTTCATTTCTCTATTTATCAATATGAACAATTGTTTACATAATCATTATAATATATGCCAGGGGACATTATTTAATTAAAAAAATTGTTGAAAACTTACCAGGTGTTAGACACTATGCCAGACATTGAATACAAAATAATAAAGAAAATAGACATCATATATATTTCCATGGTGTTTATTCTCATGGGAAGGGAGGCAAGCAATATGAGTTCTAGCGGATGATTTATTATAATTTGCTCTAATGACTTTATCCATGAGGTGCTAACATTCTTAATCTGAGGACATTCTAAAATAAAAGGAATTTACTTCTTCTAAAGAAAATATTTTGCCTTATCTCTGTCTTGAACATAATAAAATGTTATTTTAAAAAAATACATGGGTCAACATTAAGTGGTATCTTAAAAAGCAGGATTTGGGGCATATATTTGCCTATTAACAAGACCTAAAACAACTTTTCAGTGTTATAGTGATTATTTTATATATATATATATATATTTTAAGTGTTCTAAAATATACAAATGATTATTTTCCCCTTTTTATTTCCAGTTCTTTTTTCCCCCAAAATGTTGTATTCAGTATGTTTAACCCAAATGATAAATACACAAAAACCTTAACTCCTAAGCTTTTCCTTACCGTTCCCAAATATTGGGTCATTCTTCTCAGCATATTAGCTCGGATAGTGGCCAGTTTTGCAAAGAACTAATCCTCATTATAACCCTGTCCAAAGCTTCGTGTCATCTTCCTATTTATTGGAGCTGGATTAGATTCATGACCCCCATCTCTACCATTTGGACATGTAATTTTGGCTGATTGTCGAAGGCATCCCTTAGACTTTCCTGGAAATGATTTTCTCCACATTTGCTGGCTCGTAGGGCTATCCTGAATGTATTTGGGAAGAGAATTCTGAAGTTTTGGGTCTGTGAATTTGGCCTGAATGTGAGTAAGTGGGTTGTGTTCTGATTTTGAAGGAGCCTGAAGCATGGCCCAAGAGGTTCCCTGATGAATACAGTCATGGGATTTGGAACTGAAAGAGACCTTAGAGACCACCTAATCTAACCATTTCAAGCAGATGAAGAAACTCCAGAGCCAAAAGGGGTCAAATGACTAACCCAGGGTCTCAGAATGAGCACATGGCAAAAGTTAGGCCAGGATCCAGTGTTCTCTTCCAAGGGTCACCCTCTTCCCACAGCTCCATACACAGGCTCTAACCTTTGGAATGCCTTCCTCCTAGTCTAATAAATATGATGGATGATTATAAACTTTGGGCAGGTTTAAAATAAGGATTAACTCTTGTCTTTTGTGATTGTGTGACTCAACTCTAATAACTGTCGAAAAGTAAGGCGAACAAACTATAGTATTTACCAATGTAAAAGTAAATACTAGCATAACTATTAAATGGGCTAAGAATTCCTATATCTTTGGGTGGCTTGAAAATAAGTCACTGTAACCTTGGGTGGTTGCTTTGCTGCTACTTTTCTCCTCTGGATGTGCTTAAATATGATAGAACATTTTTTTCCCCTCATGCAAAACCTACAGCTTAGAGGATCAGAAACTTCCCCTTTAATTTTTTTTTTTGGCTCATTATCTAAGAAAGGGCAATTTTCTGTTTTTGCAAAGGGAGATTTAGAGTCATCCCTAACTCTCTTGGGAGGATGTGATTTTGGCAACAGTAAAGCTTATGACCTTCCTAGTGACAGATTGCTATTACATATATCTACTAGATAATATTGAGTATTGAACTTTTATTAAATATTGCGATTCAAGCAAATTCCTTTGTGCCACAGGTTGCATATTTCTTATAAAATCTTTAGAAAAAAATCTTTAGAAAAGTTGTCAATTGCATGGCCTTTCTTCTCCTTCTCTCCCTTTCATTAACGTTCACATCCAAGCCTTGGTAGAATCTTTTCACCCTCTCCTGATTCTGAGTGTTGACCTTTTGACTTCATTTAAGGATAATTAAAACCCTTAAAAGATGTTATAATAAGGTGCTTCACACTGAAGAGAAATATAGGGTATAATGTACTATTCTCCTAGGCTCCTTGGTATATGATTCTTAGAGTCAAGGAAGAGTCTGATGGAAACCTACAGGGAGCCTTGTCCCTAGAGGAAATTATTATTTTTTCCTGATTCTATGAGTATGCCACATACCTAGCTGTCCACATCCTAAGCTGGCTCCTCTCTACAAAAGAGACTGACTCTATCAGAGACATATACAGCCAGAAAAGTGAGAATATCATCATACTTGTATATTTCTGACATAGGAAAATTCTCTAGCCCCCGCCTCTCCACTTCACATTCTCTTTAAATGTGCTAGAATGAACGTGAATAAAAAATGGCTCCCTCCCTAATGCATACTCATATACAGTACCCTCTCTTCTTCTAAGCAGGTACACTGTCTTTAGAGTAGTGAAACCAACTCCAAAACTTTGCTAAAAATCAATTCTGAAGCACCTACTGTGTGCCAGGGTCTTTTACAGGAGCTGGAACCACATGAATGAATAAAGCAAATACACTACTCCATGAAGCTTGTGTTCTCATGGGAGAGAAATGTAACAAAATCAGAAAAAAATGGTAAGTCATATTGTTCTAGAGAAAAATAAAGCATGGAAAGGAAGTGAGGTAAGGCTATCTATGTGCAATTCTAAATAAAGTAGTTAGGGGTGGCCTCTCCGAGAAGGTGATATTTTTATAAAGATCTGAAGGAGTTAAGGGAGAGAACTATGCAATATTCTGGAAAAAGATGACTCTCAGCAGAGGAGACATCAAGTATAGAAACCCTCTGTCAGAAAAATGTCTAGAGTGTTTGGGGAATAGCAGACAAGCCTGAGTGGCTAAGACAGAGTAAGCATAACACAGAAGAAACAGAGCAGGCTAGGCTTCTAGGTCTTTTTATGAACATTTGCCTTCATTCTGAGTGAGGTGGAAATCATTGAGATTTTGAGCAAGGAAGAGATTTGACCAAGTGTACAGTTTTGCAACAATTGCTCAATCTTCTGTTCTGCTAAGTTGAGATGAGACTCAGGCTGGGCTAAGGTGGAGGCAGGAGACCAGTTAGGAAGCTATTGTCATAACCCAGCACAGAGACCACAGTGGACTGGACCAGTGGGCAGCAGCAAAGTAGGAAGAAACCACTGAGTTCTGAATAATTTTGAAGGTAGAATTAATAGAATTCAGAAACAGAACAAAAATGATAAAAGGAGGAAGAGTCAAGGGTGAATGCCAGTTTTGTGACCTGAGCCTCTGAAGAGTTACCATTCATCATAAGATGGGGAGGGTCAGAAACAAGTGAGCCGGGGTGGGAGGACAGGCTTGTAAGACATACAACTGGAAATGTTGAGTAGCCAGTTGGGTATATGAGTCTGGAGATGAAATGAAAGGACAGGACTGGAGTTATGACTTACAGTTGGAATTTAAACTCATGAGATTTGGTAAGATAACCTCAAAGGGATTGCACGTTGGGGAGGCAACACAAGATTTAGGTGAGAGTGCATCTTTGGCTCTCTTCTTCCTGAAGCACAAAGATGAGGTACATTTAGTAAGTTACTTTATTATTTCTTTTTCCCATTTACCATATCTGGTAGGATTGGGTTGTAGAAAGTAAGCTTAGATATGCCAGCATGTGCTTGCACGCACATGTGCACACAAACTCTCAAGTAATAGCTCTGAAGAAACAGGCAACATTGAATGGGCTCTTTTTGTAACTTAGCCTGTGACAAATATAGCAGAAGTTATAGCCTTGAGGCAAATCTTTCTTCTTTGGCCCAAGTCTGATTATTTAGGTAGCTCTCTGTATATTTTCTGTGTTACAAAGCACAAGGGGGATCTTGTGTCATTTCATCATATAGATAATAGGGAATTGTTTTAATTTTGGGGGGAAGAAAATTAAGAGCAGTAACTTCTTAAAGATTAGTCCATTCTTCTGTGTCCCTCATCCTGATCTCCACTATATCTGCCCTGTTAGTGGTTTTGTTCGAAACTCTGGTTCTTAAGAATGTTTTCCAGAAGGTGATTTCCCTGTCCTTTGTCAATTGTAACAATGTCTTCCAGGCAAGCATTTATTACTTTAATGAAACTGAAATCCAGGAGTGGGTGAGCTGCCCATATATGTCAAACAGTGTGCTGGGCATTTCATAAACGTCCTCTCCTGTTTTGTCTAGCAGTCCTGTATTATTGGTAGAATGAACCTCATTTATTGCTGAGACAAATGAAATTCAGAGAGACTCAGCAACTGTTCAAGTAGTAAAATCAGTGTTTGTAGCTCCTATGTTGTTTTCTCTGTATACGATACTGTGTCTCTTCACAACTCTGCATTCCAGAGTTTCTACCTACAGCTAAACCAAGTAGGTCTTCCTAAAATTATATGCCTACCTGCTGTTCCTTTCCTGAAATCAGTGCTCATTCTCTTCCAATCATGTGACTAAGACACATTTGAATAGTGAACTGTGTTGACACCATCCTCCCTAGGAGAATCCCCTTGCATGTTCTGTGTGAGACTACCTTAATAATCATTGCCCATTGAGTAGCTGTTTCTGTCATTGGCCTCATTTCACAGGCTTGGTAACTGAGAAGTGAAAAACAGTCTCTAGGTCAGAGGTGAAACCGTGAGCTCGGTTTTCTAGTAACAAATAATTTCTTTTGCAGGTATGCTACCTGCTGGGGCATTGTAAGTGTTCGATGAAGGATTTGTCCAATTTACTGCATTCGATGTCTTATCATATTTGTGCACATTTCTTCAATGCAGGCTCATTTGCCCTGTGCAAGTCCCAAACCAATCTGATTACCCTTTGATGCTTTTCATCTTTTGTTCTGGGAAATAAAATACATATGTACATTACATAAATAAAAATAAGTATCTTAAAATATATTGTTTGAATTTCAATGATTCTAAAAACAGAAGGCTTAAGTGACCCCTAAATTCAGCACCTAGATTCACAAAGATTAAAAAGATGGGTCACACTGATTATGGTAGATGTGTGAGGTAATGGAACTTTTGTATACTGTTGGCAGAGGTATAGATTGGTACAAACATATTAAATTTGTATTCCCTTTATAGGCTTATTCTACTTCTGGAAATGTAGCCTCTAGATATACTCACACAGCTACGAGAATGAAGATATCTGGACAGAGATAACTGGGTCAACATATTTGCTTATTGCACCATTATTGAAAAGGAGAGGACTTATCCGTGGCTTTCTGAAAACAAACAAAAGAGAAATTCAACTCTGAATTTATATTAAGTTTGTTATTTTGGTAATGCAACTAATCTTATCCTTTCTATATTAAAAAAATTTGAACCATAGATAAGTAAGAAAGAAGGAAAAAGAAAGTGTATTCTCGATACCACCACTCAGAGATAACCATTATTAAAAACTTGATATTTTCTTCTGGTTCTTTTCTGTGCAAATGCATCCTGTGTCAACACTTTTTTTTTTTTGGCCTGCTTTCCCCATATGACTTTATGATACTGCTATTTTCTTTCATCAAAAACTTTCTGTGAGAATAATTTTAATAACCTCAAGATTCCCCCATTTTATGGATATAGTAAACTAAACTTTCCCATTTTGTAGGGTATTTAGTTGTTTCTAGTTTTGCTTTTAAATACTACTCCCTCTGATGGTAGCAGGCCAAAAAGGGCATAAATGTTTCCTTTGTATTAATTTCTTTGTCCCACCTGTCCTAGTAGCCTCTGGTTTGCTCAAGTTTTATCAATAGAATCTGGATCGGTCTATTCTAATCTTTTTCTCTCTTGGTAAATCATGTTTATGGCTGGTATAATAAGTTTAGAAGTGATGAACAACATATTTATCTTAGACATATAATTTTTTTTCTTTTAATTTCAGTCCTAGCATTTGATTTTAATGCACATGTTTTTGGGTATGTTGAGTTGGCACAAGTTATGTTGTTGGTAATAGTCTGTCATCTTTTAGGAGCTCTGCCTCTGGAGTCAAAAGCCTGGTGTGAGCCTTGACTCTGGTACCTGTGTGATTGTAGATCAGTCCTTTGTCCACTCATAGTGTCCTTTTTTTTTTTTTTTTTCCATCTGCAAAATCAGGATGACAGTAACACCTGCTGTGAAAGCTAACTCTAAGTATTAGAGATAATGCACGGCACAGTGCTCGACAGGTAGGAACAGCTTCCTAAAGGGTCGTCATCCTCAGTATTGTTATTTGTTGCTCATTGTTCTCACTGCTCTTTGATATCATAATAGATTTAGTCTTGTTCCATTTTTGCCATTCATTTGTTCTTCGCTTCCAGTCAATATTCTTTTCCTTAAGCAATGAGTTCATCTCTGTAATAATCATGTTCTCCCTTCTCCTTTGTTTTCTGCCCTCCTCCCCACCCTAAGTATTCCTTAAGTTTGAATTTTAAATTACTGACATTCAAATGAAATTTATGGCAAAGGGAGGGACACCTGGTTGGCTAAGTCCTGGAGAAAGCAACTCTCATCTCAGGGTTGTGAGTTTGAGCCCCACGTTCAGTGTAGAGATTACTTAAAAGTAAAATCCTCAAAAAAAGTAAAGGAAATGATGACAAAATCATGAGTTCTAGCTATTTGGATCTATATGGGCTGCCATCTTTTAAATTAGAACTACTAAGCTGCTGATTTTTTTTTTTTAAAGATTTTATTTATTTGTCAGGGATAGAGGGAGAGAGAGAGAGCGAGCACAGGCAGACAGAGAGGCAGGCAGAGGCAGAGGGAGAAGCAGGCTCCCTGCCGAGCAAGGAGCCCGATGTGGGACTCGATCCCAGGACTCCGGGATCATGACCTGAGCCGAAGGCAGCCGCCTAACCAACTGAGCCACCCAGGCATCCCAAGCTGCTGATTTTTTAAAAGAGATTTTTTTATTTATTTGAGAGAGGGGGGAGGGTCAAACAGAGAGAGATTGGGGGAGAAACAGACTCTCTGCTGAGTGCAGAACCCGAGGTAGGGCGCAATCTCAGTTCCCTGAGATCATGACCTGAGCAGAAATCAAGGGTTGGATGCTCAACCGACTGAGTCACCCAGGGGCCCCTAAATTGCTGATTAAAAAAAAAAAAATCTTTTCATATTCTGTAAAAGTTATCACCATGCTTGTGTGTGGTAATGAGGCCGCTGACCCATTAAGACTGCACATAAATGTGAGGCTTGAACTCCTAATTCTCTCACTCACCTCATGAACAATAACCTTGAGAATCAGTGATTACAGCACAGGCTTCTGAATGAAGGAGGAAAGGCAAAAAATGATTTAGCTGGCAAGTTGATAATAACCTGATTAGATCTCTTCATTACTCCCTGCGGTTTTTCTGGGTCCTTGATTTTGAAACTTGCCACAGGAACTTTGTAATTTTTAGGGTAAAAGTTTCATAAAAATTATGAAGAACCACTCTTTTTGAAGGAACCCATTGTCATTATCAGTCAGATTCTCTTGGGAAAGGAAAGCCACAGAGAGACAATTGTAAGTGACAGCTTTTGGTATATAATTTTGTGTACATTAGAATTTGTTATCCTGTTTTTAGTACAGAGTTTAAAAGATCCCCTTTCCTGATATTTTCAATTTTTCCTTTTCTTTAAAAAGTTGATAAAAATAACATCTGATGAAAAATAGTAGTAATCACAATAATACAGAAATGTCTGGAGTGAAAATCTTTGTAAATTTGCCCATAGAGACAAGCATCATCATCTTTCGATATAACTGCCCCATGTTTCCCTATGCACAGACATGCATTTGTCTTGTATACATTTTAAACATAGCATTCGTTTTCTTCCCCCAAATAGGGACAAGGATTCGAGTGCATTTAGTTTGTTTGTGACGTGATCCAGGAAAACAGAAGTAAAGGAGTAGGTAAGATGAGATGAGGATGGGAGATGTTCTAGTAAGCAGATTTTGGTGATCGGAGCTCATTTTTGGTTGGGAACCTCTACAGAACCATGGAGAATGCCCATCAGATGATGAGGTTGGAGCATTTATTGTTCAACTTCCATACCCCCTTTGTTGGAATTTGTCCCTGGGGTATTGACAGTCCTGCATCTTGGGTTGTGCTTGTGTGCAGTTGAGTGACCTTCTTTGGGCTTTGGAAAAGGCAGAGCGGAGAGACTCCAAGTTCCTGCTTGGCATGGGTCTGGCAGTGGTGCCTGTGAATGTCCAGTTGAGTGTGTTGTAATAAGATGGACCAAGGAGATGCGCTGGGGAACGCTATGAGCACAGAGCATCACCTACAATCCTGCCCTGCATACTGTTTCTTCACTAGCTCTGTTAAAAAAAAAAAAAAAAAGGAAAAGAAAAAGAGAAGAATCAGCAAGGTATCTTGGATACAATCCCAAGTCAGTTCAGGTGCACATACTTTGTTGTTTTTAATGGTGGCATTCCTCACTGAATATTAAGTAGGCTAGATGATCATTTGAGCGAGAACAGTGTCAGTGTTTGTCCTCATTTTACTATGTGAATCTAGAGGTTTGCTATATAATCCTCCCTAAATCCAAGAGTGATTTAACTTCTAAAGCAGTGCTTCTCAAACTCTTCTGTACACATGAATCACCTGCAGATCTTGTTAAAATGCAGATCTGATTTAGCAGGTCTGGGGTAGCACCTGAGAGTCCGCATTTCTAACTGCCAAGTGCTGCTGATCCACAAGCCATGCTCTAACTGCCAGGTTCTACAGTCAAATAACCTGAAGGGAACTTGTGCATTGTCCAAGTATTCCTTATAAGAGTCTGGAAAATTTTCATAAAGACAGTCATATTGAATTAGCAGCTGGGAGAATCTAATTTCTAGCTAAAAACTTGATCTGAGACCTGGGGCAAATCCTCTCCGTCCTCTGAGAAAATCTTGGGCATCGTTATCATTCGGATGCCTTGGATTCTAAAGTAATATTTTATGATCCAATGTGTGCATTCCTTTGCTTGCAAAGAAAATATGTTTCCTGTCTTCTTAGTTCTATAAATGTATTTGGCCATACTAGTCTATATTACAGAATTTAGGATATTCCAGGTTTTCTGAGTGTTTATATTTATACATCATCGCTACTCTTGAAATTAAAAGGATATATCAAATTTAAGGTATCCAAGAGATAGTTCTAGATTTCTCTCTTTGAATTGGGTTCTCCATGTCTTCCAGCATAATAAGTGGTACTCATGCAGGTGAAGATGCAAATGTCAAAACTCCGAGATAATCCTTGAATCTTCCTTTCTCAAATTCCTCACATCCCAGCCATCCAAAAGTACATAGATTTGACCTGAAAAACAGACTTTTTTGGAACCACTTTTCTCTACCATTATCTCCATTGTTGTACCCATAATCACTCTCCTGACCTACTGTGAGAGCTTCCCAGCTAAATGGAACCCTACCCCATTTCCTTAGCTCTCCATTCCCTTCAGGTGTATTTTTTTTTTTTCAACAAATCACATCATGTCTTTCCTCACTACATGGAAAAACATCTCATCCCAGTCCCCAGCATGTAGGCCCAACGTGGCCTACAATGCACCATGTGATACCTTTGTGACGCCTATATCCTTTCCAATGTTATTTCCTGCCACAGTCTCCTCACTGTGTCCCATCCACACTGGCCTGTTTTCCCCACCTTGAACAGAGGAAGCTCTTTCCTGCCTGAGGAACTCAGCATTTCCACCAGCCTGGAAAATGTTTTGAAGTTTATGAATTTTGTATTGTTTTTCTTTCAGTTAATTTTTCATCAACCCTTTCTCTGTATAAATTTTACCATGTTTAACTATGGTAAGTCTTAATCTGGCACTTTTTTAGAAGGTTCACAAGAAAAGAGAAATGGAGGAAAATATAAAAGGAAGTCTTGATTTCTGTTCCCTTGGCCCTTCCTATCTGTCTTCTTTGATTTCTGACTTGCTCTATACTAAGTAAGGTAGTTGTCACAGACTAGCTAATAAATTAAATACCCTTGTCTGTAAATAGATACATTTTGATTTAGTGCTTTCCTTAACATAAGCTTCTCAAATTGATGCAGTTACGTGTCCCCTCAAGTGCTTAATTTTATTTTCTCATTTGCTTGAGAAGAAAATATAGCCAGGCACCCAGTGAATATGTACAGCAGCATAAGAGGAAGAGTAGATACAGATATTAACATCTATAATACTAACATTTATAGGGACACCCAGGTGGCTCAGTCGGTTAGGTGTCTGCCTTTGGCTCAGGACACAAACTCAGGGTCCTGGGATTGAGCCCCTCATTGGGCTTCCTGCTCAGTGGGGAGTTTGCTTCTTTCTCTCCCTTTGCTCTTCTTCTCTGTTCCTGCTCTCTCTCCCAAATAAATTAAAACAAACAAACAAACAAACAAACATTTTAAAAAGTACTAACATCGGGGCGCTGGGTGGCTCAGTGGGTTAAAGCCTCCACCTTCGGCTCAGGTCATGATCTTAGGGTCCTGGGCTCTCCACCCAGCGGGGAGCCTTCTTCCTCCTCTCTCTGCCTGCCTCTCTGCCTACTTGTGATCTCTGCCTGTCAAATAAGTAAATAAAATCTTTAAAAAAAATACTAACATCTATCAAGTGTCCATGTAATCCTCACGGTCACTTTGTGGTAGCAGTATCCTTTTTTTTTTTTTTTTTTTAATGGTCAGGAGGCAAAGTCTGAAGGAAGTGAACTCAGTAGTCCAGAATTATAGAGTGTGTGTGTATATAAATGTCTTTATATGCTTCCCTGTGGCTAATATGCAAGTAAAGACTTTTGGATCTGAAACCAGATCAGCCACAGAAATCCCTGGTGGTTTTTCATTGTATTAGTGTCTTTCTCATCAGAATATTAAAACAATATTATGGGAGTCATTCTTAAGGATTCATGAGTTCCACATTGAGGATTTGCAAATGTGGGGATTTCCATTCTATGATTATAAGTTTAAAAGGTTATGAAATCATATTGGAGATCATCTGGCTGACCAGTTGATGTCACTGCCTGTGTCTGTATTTATGTCTATAATCACATGGTGCCAAGGAGGCCCACTGTCATTGTCTGGGACTAATGAGGAAGGAACCAGGCAGACGTAATCAGTAAATGATGCTTTCAAGCCACATGAAAGCAGTTAGCCTGGCAAGCTAAGCCCAGATGAAGGTTGTATAGTAATTCAAATACAGAAAAGTGGTGGAAGAATCAGACTGTCACACTGCGAAAAGAATATAGCCCATGAATTTCAAAAATGTTTGATGCTGTAGCAGTCAGTAGCATATCCACATTGCAAGGGAGAGTTTAGATTTGCCAAAATGACATTATCCATGATATTAAATTAATGTTTTAATTAAATCGTATTGGTTATGCAACTTTGCTTTTATGTAATTTTAAAGTGTATTTGGCTTAATAGTTGCATATGAGCTATAAACAGAGGCATTTTACTTCATTAATTAAGCATTTGCATATATTTGAGTTCTCTTTAATAAAAATAGCCAAGTCAACACTGGAAGTCTATTATGTGTATTTATATAAAACGTATATAACTACATATTATAGAGTGATAGATATGTAATAACAATGTGTGTGTGTATTGGGGGGGGGGTAGGTGGGTGTATTTTTTTTTTTCTTTGAAGACTTAATACCAGGGTTCTCAACCTTGGTCTGACAGATACTTTCTTTCACAGATAATTCTTTCTTGTAGGGGGCTTTTCTGTGCATTGTGAGATAACAAGAGCGGCCCCCTCACCACAGTGTGACAAATAAAAATGTTTCCAGGTATTGCCAAGTGTCCCCTGGGAGAAAAACTTCCCATTTAAGCCTCACTAAGCCTCACTAATCTATGCATTATTCAAAAATAGTGACCACTGCCTTATCCCATATTGTGTACAAAGTAACAAGGTGTTCTCAAAAGCTGTATGTTTATGAAGATGGAAATGATCCTCCTAGTGCCTATACAGGCTACATAATGGGGAGAAAATCTGTTGGGGTCTCGGGAAGCATGGTAGTACTGGAAAAGAATTATGTCTACATTTAGAGTGAATTTATCTTATTCTCTTTTTATGTCCTATTGTTTCTAGATTCCTGGGATCCAGTTTGAATATCCATCTTTATTCTCTCTGTTCAAACAGCTGAGCAGAAATATCACTAAAACTCTTAGTAGAGACTATGAGCTAAAAGTATACCAATGAGCCAAACAAATGGAGATTGTCCAAGGTGGTGTTGAGTTTGGGAATCAGATTGTGTTAAGGGACACAGATGCTGAATTCCTTGTTTTTTGGTCTTTCTGTCTTGAGGGAGTAAAGCTTGAACAAGACAAAGAATGTACACTGCCTTATGTTTCTTTTATAAAGTGAAGTACTTAGGATGAATATTTATTTGCAGGGGGTAATTTTAGCCATCAAAATTAATAGCTTGTTTATTTTATTTTTGCATTTGTTTTAATTTCTATTTGCAAGTAATTTCAAACTCACAAAAAGTTGCAGAAATAGCATAATGCCTCTCATTCAGATTTTCCCACATATTAAACATCTCTCACATTTACCTTATCATTTTCTCTATAAGTATGTACGTAGTATTCTTATTATTCAAAAATATTTGAAAGTTAAGGCATGATGCCGCATCCTCCATAAGTACTTTAGTTGTATTTCCTAATAACAAGAACATTCATATGCAGTAAAAGGATCAAAATCAGGAAATTAACATTGATACACTAGAAATGTCTCATCAACAGACGTTAGTCAATTCTCACTGGTGTCCTTTATAATAAACAGACATTTTACAGGGGTGGGATCGAGGATCCATTGTTATATTTACTTGTTCTCCTTAGTGTCTTTAATGTGTAGGTCCCCATTCCTTCTACATCTTCACATCTTGAAGATTACAGGCCATTTATTGTGTAGAGTGTCCCTCAACTTGGGTCTGGCAGATGTTTTCCAATGGGTAGATTCAAGGTATGCGCTGTTGGAAGGAAGGCCACCGTTGCTCTGGTGTTCTTCGAGTGGGGGAGCCCATGGTGTTCACTTGTCCCATTCTGATGATGCTACTTTGGTTACTTAAGCAAATGGCTATTAGGTATCTCTATGGGAAAAGTTACTTGAAGGGTGTGGGGAAGTCTTTGAGGTTAGAAGGGAACTCTTCGAGATTATGTACATTTCTTATTTCTCATCACACTTTCACTCACATCTTTTGACATACACTGGTCACTCTTACCTATCTCAATTATTACTACTATGGTTGCCAAGGGATGATTTCGTAATTCCAACATTCCTTCTACGTGAATCAGTTTACATTCTACTTTAAGGAACCCTCATTTATTTAGTCATTCATTTATATAAGCATTGATTCTTATTTTATGAGTTAAATCATTACAGACATTGCATCTATACTCAAGTGTTTAGAATGGAGCTCATGCAAGGTAAAGATAAATGCTGGTAAGCTAGCTACTCTCTTCTCTCCTCTTAATGTAGCATGTTAGCTAATTTTGCAGTCCTATTCAGGTATTAGGGTAATCCAGTAGAAGCTGCTATTGTCTCAAAGGTTGGGCACCAGTTCTGCCTTAGTGATTCATTGAAGTGGAACTGAAGGAGCACAAGCCACTCTTTTCTTGGAAGCTGGGAGCGTTTTATTGTTCTTAACTGTGCCTAGAATGTCAATGACTCTAAAGCTGGGGAAAAAGACTCCTAATGAGTTTCAGTGTTTTAATGTACTGCAGGTTCCCAATTGTATGAATTTAAGAAGCTTAGCAATTTGGTATCTTCTGAATAATAGCATTTATTTTATACTCTAAATACTCCCAGGGAAGTCTGAATAATATTGCAGCTTCTTTGGTGTAATAGCTTTGGTGGGCTAATTGACTTGAACAGTGGAATTGCTCCTTAAAAAAAAAAAAAAAAGCTGTACGATTTTGATTAATGAACCCAGTAATAAATCATTAATCTTTTTAGCTCATAAATGATGGGAACATTGTTCTGTCTCCCCCAACCCCGACCATGATATAGTTCTAGATTCTCTTGCTGATAATCAAGTAACCACATTTTAAGGATCTAATCATCAGTTGAATATGCCTACCTCTACATAATTTAATGTAGTGTCTAGTAAGTTTGCACCTGTGAAGAATGAAGAGGGACAGATTCTAAATAGCAATAATTGTTCTTTTGTAAACATGATTTACATTTAGTTAGTAACTGTCCTCCTGCAGTGTCCTAAATTTCTTTATTTTTTAATTTAATAATTATAGAAAAAGTAATGAGTTACCCCTACGTACCTGGCACTGTACTAAATTTTTAGTGGAATGTGTCATTAAATTATCACAAGAATCCTCTGAGGTCTTTCATATTATTATTTTCATTGTACAGTTCAGGAAATTGTCTGAGAAATATCAAAATTACTAGTTCCTGTCATGGAACTAGTTCAAGTCAGAGGCACTATGTCACTCTTCCCACAGATTATTATTTCTACCCAGTTCTCTGGAGGTTTGTGAGTGAAGTTATTTTTGTTGAGATAAATAATATGTGGTATGTGAATGTGTGTGTATATTTCTTACATTTCAAGATTTTTCATGTTTATCATATAAGTGAGACACCATCTAGAAATAATTTAGAAAGACAACTGTCTAATACCATTTTGAGGAAATTAGGATTTTAAGTTATAAGCTATAAGAGTACAGGAGGCAGATGTTTACATTCTTGGCTAGACTAATGTGTTAGTTAATGAGAAATAGCTTTTTATTATTGAAATTTAGATGTAAGCTATTTGGGGGCTGCACTCTCTTAAGGCAGGCAAGGATCATGGCCTCTCATGTCTGCATCCTCGGGATTTAGCTCAGTCACTGGCATATACTAGAAGATCAAATGTTTAATGAGTGAGTGAGTGAACAGTCAGTAGCAGTGATGTCAAAAATAATAATGGATATTTTTATCCATTATTGGATAATAAATATCATCCAATAAATTTTTTTAAAAGTATGTATTAGTGGATAATCCATTTAATAACACTCCCGGAGTCAGGATAAGTGAATCAACAAAGTAACTTGGAGACAAAGTGAGTGCTGTGACCCTCAGTGTCTCCAGTTCTCCAGGTGGGCTGGTCCACTGGGCAATAGGTCTCTTGTAGATAGAACTGAGCAGAAAATTGAGATCTCTTCATTCCATTTTCATTGATCTTCTAGGCAGTGTTGGTAAATCGCTTAATTCATTGTTGAGCCATGTTTAGACTTACTCTTTCACACTGATGAGTTTTAAGAAAATTCTGCTGAACAGACGGACCAAAGAAAAGCTGGCAATGATGATGAAAGTTACTCTTTTTGAAGGCAAAGTGGTTTTATCTCATTTGAATGCCTTCGACCCACTGTTGTGCCTCCTCTTTCTTACCAAGGTCATAAGATTAACATAAGGAATGGAAGCAAGATAGCAGCACCTTCTCCCCACATTGTCTTTCCCCACACTCCCCCATTTCTGCATTGATAAATCGGTTTTTGCTGTGAAATACACACATACATATCTTTTCTCCCAACTGATGATGTTAAGGATCATAGGCCGCCAAATGTTCAGGCTTTCTTTGGAAAAGACTGGGATTAAATAAGCCTAGGATATGCCATCCTTCACTTTGACAAGATTTAAATGTATACCTGAATTGGCTAAAAAAAAAAAAAAAAAAAGAAGAGGAAGAAGAAGTACCCATGTAGAGCTGACAGCTTCCTCTTCCTCTACAATATGTGAATGGTGCATGGTTTTACGAAGCCAGTTTTCTGCAAAATTGACACTGGGTAATTTAAAAATAAAAATAGATTCCAACAAAACAGCAGCACCACAGCAACGTTTTGTATACAAAGCTGCAGTTTTTCACTTTCTGTGTATTAAACACTTTTAAAAAAAAATTTAACCTTGTGTAATAAAGGTAAGAAGGAAACTAGCCAGTTAATTAGTTTTTCCTTAGTAACCTGCCAGCAAGTCCAAACTTTGGGTCTTCTCTTGCTTACTCATTTCCTCAGTATGACTAAGTGATTTCCATTCTTAGTCAAAAAGGTAAATTGAGCTACTAAATCGGTTTACACATTGAATACCTGTAGGAATCCATTCAAAGTGGCTCCTTCCCCTTGGTCTTTCAGAGAAAGGTGTGAGCCAGCCATTAAATACATTGCTTTTAAATTGAAATCTCATGCTTCTGTTCAAATAGATTGGGATTTGATTTCAAGCTGGTTTTTCTTTTTTATTTATTTATTTGTTTATTTTTAATGATTTTTTTTATTTTTTAATTTTTTATAAACATATAATATATTTTTATCCCCAGGGGTATAGGTCTGTGAATCGCCAGGTTTACACACTTCACAGCACTCACCATAGCACATACCCTCCCCAATGTCCATAACCCCACCCCCCTTCTCCCAACCCCCCTCCTCCCAGCAACCCTCAGTTTGTTTTGTGAGATTAAGAATCACTTATGGTTTGTCTCCCTCCCAATCCCATCTTGTTTCATTTATTCTTCTCCTACCCACTTAAGCCCCCATGTTGCATCTCCACTTCCTCATATCAGAGAGATCTTTCTCCGATTGACTTACTTCACTAAGCATGATACCCTCTAGTTCCATCTATGTCATCGCAAATGGCAAGATTTCATTTCTTTTGATGGCTGCATAGTATTCCGTTGTGTATATATACCACATCTTCTTTATCCATTCATCTGTTGATGGACATCTAGGTTCTTTCCATTGTTTGGCTATTGTAGACATCGCTGCTATAAACATTCGGGTGCACGTGCCCCTTCGGATTACTACGTTTGTATCTTTAGGGTAAATACCTAGTAGTGCAATTGCTGGGTCATAGGGTAGTTCTATTTTCAACATTTTGAGGAACCTCCATGCTGTTTTCCAGGGTTGTTGCACCAGTCGAGCTGGTTTTTCTAGTAGCTGTATGATGTTGGGCAATTGCATAGCTTCTTAAAACCTCAGCTTTCTCACATGTAAAACGGAGACATTAGCCATACCTACCCCAAGTACTGCTTCAAGGAATAAAACCATAATGGAGTGAAATAAATTTAAAGCACGGTGCTTGGCACATAGTAAGCTTAAAATTAATATTAGATAATATTGTACCTTAAAATAGTAAGACTATGAACCCTATCTGACAGTGAATAAATTATATGACAGTAATGTTAATCCCTTATAGCAATGGATAAAAAAGTTAGTATCAGCGTTGTTTATCAGAAATTCATATTTAACAGGGTGTCTTTATTTTATCAGGCTTCCCTAATTTTCTGAGACACAGTGTTAGCCACATGAGCTCTGTTGCACAATTCTAAGAGGTACCGCTTTTGTTGTGCTCTGGGGATGTCTTCTACATAGAATACAATGAGAATGGTCACCTTGAGCAGAACTCTACAACTCTAGCATCTTTATATATCTGAGCTACATCTGTGTGTATACCGCACATGCGTGTGAGCCTCTGCAAATTTCTAAGCCGACATATCCCAGGCAGAAGATATAAAATGGTCTGCACTGCTCTCTAATTATATGTGTTGTGGTGGATATTCTAGAAGAAATTAATGGCGATACTCACACCATTTCTGTACTTCCAGTTGTTTGAAAGAGGACCATAGTCATGATCAACAAGTCAGGTGACAGCTTTCTACCCCAAAGTTCATGAGAGGCCAATAAAATAGACATCCTTGGAGAGCCCCTTCGGAGAGGCAGGTTAGATTCTGAGAAAATGTGGAGTGATTTGTTTACAATATTGAGTAGTTCTCTATAGTTTGGTTTCCTGTTCTCATTTTTTATCTCTCAGGACCCAGAGTACAAAACCATACATATTTGTGACATAGTAACATATTACAATAAAACTATAGAGAGATCTCAATATTGTAAAATGTTAATTTAGCATTTTCTCACAGGAGAAACCATCACGTCAGGGCTGATAACGGGCGATACTGAGCTCGAGTTCATGAGGTGCATGTGGAGGGAGAAGTCAAGGCAAGCCAGGAATCCAATCTGGCCACCTGTTCCAGGACCACAGGTAATTCAAATACAGTCATAAAGACTCAAGAGGCTCATTGAATCATTCATTGCTCACCTCAACTCCGAGGCTGCTTGATTGATCTAGAAATAAAAGCCTTAAAGAATTGTGCAAATTACCAGTGGTGCAGGTTGTCCTAAGCACCGGGCAGGGTTTCACAGGCTTCTGCCAAGTTTCTTACCCAGAATCAAACCCTCCAATTGAACTTGAGGACGTGAACTCCTGTTGCCAGTGCCTGGCTTGCATTAAATCTAAAATAATTAAATGCTTCTTTAAAAATATGTGTTCCTTATAGAAATTGTTCTTCTTGGTGCCTTGGGAAGAAAAACTGGTATGTATCACCCCCTTACTTCCTCAACATGTGAAACAAGGGGAAGAGAAATCACCCTTTTTCTTTTTGGAAAGGGAGAAGATTAAAAACACAGGGCAGCCCCCTTTATCACTTACCAAACCCTACAGAGGATGAGTTTCTCAGGCAGGACTTGGGGGTGTAAGCCTCCTTCTTGGCAGTCCTTCTTTACCTTTTTCTTGGCTCTTTAATCATGATTCTAGAGCATGTATCTTATGGAAAGGCAGTGCCTCTCTCTTTCCCCAGTCAAAGGCCATGGCTCTGTGGCTAAGGAATGCAGATGTCCCAGTGTGAAGATGAGAACTGACCATGTGCTGTATGTTTTCATAGCAATACGGATTTGGCAAAATTAACACATGGTATGAGTTAGAGTCCTCCAGAATAATAGAACCAATAGGAGATATTTATTTATTTATTTATTATTGGAATCTGCTCACATGATTATGGGGGCTGACAGGCCCCAAGATCCGCAGTCATCAAGCAGGAGAGCTAATGGTATTCCAGTGTTCTGGGCACCAAGCTTGAGATCCAGGAAGAATAGAAGTGTCAGTTTGAGCCTGAAGGCAGAGGGGGAGAACAAAGAAAAGCAAACACACACACATATGCACACACACTTAGATATATAGATCTATCTATATAAATACAATGTCTGTGTATACTTCTGTATATACTGTATATACACTTCTGTACATACTAAATCCTGTATATACTAAGTATATATTGTATATACTAAATATTTCTGTGTATAGATATATCTATATATCTATATCTATTTCAGCTTGAAGTCCAGCTTGAAGTCTGATCTCTTAACTCAGGAGATCAGTCTTTCTGTTTTTACATCAGTCTTTCAGGTCTTTACAACTGAGTGGATGAGACCCTTCCACATTAGCAGGGCAATCTCCTTTACTCAGTCAACAGATTCAAATCTTAGACTCACCAAGAAAACACCCTCCCAGATACATCCAGAACAACATGACCAACCCCCTGTGCTCCACGTGGCAGAGTGTGGTTGGCACAGAAAATAACCATCAGACACATGGATGGTACTGAAGCAAATAGGGCCACAACTAGAGACTCCCTCCCATGACTTACCTAGAGGGGCCATAACACGGACAGCCATGCACCGAACATGCTGAGAGTATTACCAGAACAGGGAAGAAAACTTTATACCGAGACAGTGGTAAACTAGCTCCAAATGCTCTGATGCCTCCTGACCAGTTGTTCACATGGGAGGCTCTGGCTCCTTGCTTCCATTTTCAGGGTGAGAGAAGACAGTTTTTATTACTATTAACTTTTAAATTGCTACAACATTTAAAATGGACTATTCCATTAAAAAACAATTGCTCCTTTGTCTCCCCATTGATTTTCCTTTTTACAGGTGAGGCCCACTGAATTGCTATATTTATCAGCAATCCCCAGAGTTGGTGTAGTGTAAGAGAAAGGGGACCAGATGGAGAGCCAAAATGTATCACTTAGGGTGTTGTTTATTTGCCTACCGGCCATGTGACCTTGGCAACCCTTTCAAGAGACCAGAACCAGTTTTCTTATTTGCAGAGTGGAGGTAATAACTCTTGCCTTCCCTACCTCATAGGGTTATTATAAAAGGCCACCTGAGATAAAATGATGCCGCAGCATTTGGAATACTGTAAAACTCTGCTCTGTGTCAGGTAATAATAATATTATCTTCCGTCTGTATGAACATCCCTCTCAATGTGTTTTTAAAACATTATAGTCACATGTTTGCTTTAGAATTATTTCACACGTCCTTGGGATATTTCTGGATGTTTTGTCACCCCTACTTCAGATAATTCATCTCGAGACAGTTTTGACGCAGTTCAAAAATGAATAAATTGGTTACATACAATTTTGTGATTAAAAAAAGGACTTGATAGTATATAAAGTAAGGAAAAACTGATAACCATAAAGTGTTGTATTATGATGAGAAAAATAGGAATATAGTCCCCTAAAACAGTGTTACATAAAGTTTGGTTCACCCAATGGTACTCCTTGCACTGAAATAAATAACAGAAATTGAACGTAAGCATTTAAAACTTTATATAGCCATTTCACATCAACATAATATTTATTCTAAACATAATTTTGTTCTGTCAAATGTAATAATAAAAAATGCAGCTTTATTGTATTGTATTTTACAAATACTGGTGCATGACAGATTGAAAATAAAAATGGTCTCCCCCCAGGTATAGCTTGATAAACATTGTTCTAAAGTCTCTAACACTAATAACTACTTCTAAATATTTAAATGTAGTTTTGGCAAGACTATTACCAAATCAAGTTTTGAAGTCTTCCACTAACTACCTTTTTCAGAATTATGTATCTATAATGGCCATAATGCATACTCAGAAATGCATACTCACAGTCCAGACTCTGTTGGTTTGCAAGCTCCTCTGGAACTTCTCAGGTATAATCTGAAACTGGCGGCAGTGCTCAGAGGGCAGCAAACAATGGAAGAAAGAGGCTGGCCACTCCAGGTGGGTAGGTGACAGGTTTAAGGCGTAAAAGCAGCTTATACACAAGGCTTGTCTTAGGCAGCAGGGAAATGAGTAGATCTCTGTACCGGCTTGCCAAATCTTAACAGTTTCTATAGACTTAACTGGGTTCAGCCTTGTATACCTTGCAGGTAGTCTCATCACCACATCACTATATCAAGGTTGGGTCCTTGCAACCGTCTGGGGGAGTGGGGAAGGCAAGGGAAGCCCACATTCCAAGGACAGGGGAGGAAGTGAGGAGCCTCCAGTTGCCCAGGTGTAGCTAATGGATCAACCAATGATCCCTTCTTCTCTTCCCTGTGACCTTCCCCAACAAAAGTAACCTTTGATCTAGATGCAAGCAACCCTTATTGTCCTCCATTGGTATTCATTCGCTTAACCTACCTTGAAATGCTCTGAAACTCAAATTGTCTTAAACTGTTAAAAAGAAATGAGTGCCCTATTTTGGCAATTTGCATATACAAAAAAAATCTAAGAAAATGGAAGACATTTCAGAAAAAAAAAATTATTTACATATTCTTGAGTGAAATGACAGGTCTCTGCTTTCATTAATAATGGAGAGGATACTTTACTGTTTCACAATCTTATAACAAAATTAAATAATAGATCAAGAAATCCCTGTAAGAAAAGATAAAGAAACAGACCAATTATTGGGAAGCTCCTTATGGTGACCTGGTCGATCCAATGTAGTACATGTATGAATTGTAGTCACATACTTTTACAAATGAGTATACAGTGCAGAGTATTCATTCAATGAGTGTGTAAAATGCTGACCAAGGCTAGGACCTTTCTTTTCTTGTTTTCTTTTTTAATAAACTTAACTCGGTAGCTAAAGTTAATTGATGAATAAGCAAAACTGAATAAAACAAGAATTCGGAGGTTTTTATTGTCATCTGCATTAATACTCCTTTGAACTACAGCCTTCTGTCTGCTATTATTATTTCTTAAGAGAAAAGACAGTGTTGTGAATTGGTAAGAACATAGAACCATGTAAAAAAGACATGAGTTCTATTTCAAGCCCATGAACTTGAGCAAGCCAGACTACTCCTTTAACTTCTTTTTTCCCCCCATTCATTAAATGATCAGATTGAAGAAGATATCTCCTAAAGTCCATTCTGGAGCTAAGTCATTTGAAAATTTAAGTTAGAAAAGTTTTCTGGAGGTTGTTTTAGATTGTAATTCTCACATGAGAATTTTTTTCTGAAACATTAAAAAGAGAGTGTCCTTTGGTTCGTAGTGCCAAAGCATCTTTTGAAAGTGGCCATCAATTTACATAAACCTGATACCTAGATAACATTAAAAGTAAAAATATGAATGTATAATTGTATAAAAATAAATGTATATATTCTTTTAAAGTTCATTCTGTGTCATGTCAACACATATATTCAAGACTAGTACCACATTTCAAAGGACAGAATTACTCAATAAATAACATTTCCCAACGCTATACATTTTCTGTGAATATAAATTAAGGAATCACACCATCCAGTACTATCATGTGTCTGCAAATACTGATTAAGGAGTCGGCCTTGCTGTTTGAATTTGAATTCAGAAAACAGCTTACTGGCCATTCCCTTATGTTCTAAGTCCTGTGTGTTGATCACACATCATTTTGAGAAGCTGCAATTAATTCTACACTTGGAAAATTTGGAAACAGATTTGAATGAGAATAAACTAATTCTTCGCTACCTAGATAAAATGACAAGATCTGTACAGTATGCTGGGATAGTGGGTTGGCTGGTTGTGGTTAGTTAGCCCAATCGAGGACAAAGAGGTGTAGAATGCAGGACAAATTCCTGCCATTCAGAGGACTGCCATCTGTTGCGGCTCTTCTCTGAGAAGTTCAGGGTTCATGCAAGAACTCCTAATCTGTTCCATTTCTTTGAAAAAGATGGATGGTACTTTGATAGGAATTGCATTAAATGT
>NC_081558.1:73749626-73750003 GCF_022355385.1 Mustela nigripes | reverse complement strand
ACCATGTTGAAATCAAAAAAGCTATTAATGAGGTGCAATAAAAAATGGAGGCTCTCACTGCTAGGATAAAAAGGCAGAAGAAAGAATTAGTGATATAGAATACCAAATGATAGACAATAAAGAAGCTGAGCAAAAGAGGGACAAACAGCTACTGGACCACGAGGGGAGACATCGAGAGATAAGTGACACCATAAGAAAAAACAACATTAGAATAATTGGGATTCCAGAAGAAGAAGAAAGAGGGGAGCAGAAGGTATACTGGAATTATTGGGGAGAATTTCCCCAATATGGCAAAGGGAATGAGCATCAAAATTCAGAAGGTTCAGAGAATGCCCCTCAAAATCAATAAGAATAGGCCCACACCCTGTCACCTAATA
>NC_081558.1:73582061-73744626 GCF_022355385.1 Mustela nigripes | reverse complement strand
ATGAGGAAGTGGTGATGCAACATGGGGGCTTAAGTGGGTAGGAGAAGAATCAATGAAACAAGATGGGATTGGGAGGGAGACAAACCATAAGGGACTCTTAATCTTACAATACAAACTGAGGGTTGCTGGGGGAGGGGAGTTGGGAGAAGGGGGGGTGGGGTTATGGACATTGAGGAGAGTATATGCTTTGGTGAGTGCTGATTCACAGACCTGTACCCCTGGGGATAAAAATACATGTTTATAAAAAATAAAAAATTTAAAAAAAAAAGAAAGACATTCTTATCATTTTATCATTCAAAAAAAAATGTGACTTCAGTATAATATTATAAATGATTCCTTTTGGGACAAAATGTCACTCAACTAGCTTTCGCTACACTGTCTCTCTCAAGTATTATTTGGGTCACGGGGTCCACACAGGCTCAGATCCCTCTCAGCTCACCTTCTGATATCGACAGTCACACCAAACTTAGAAATGTCTGCTGCAGGAATTTTTTACTGTTATTTGATTATTAGCATGTTGGGAAGTCCCATAAAGGCAGTTGATGATGTGCCTAAAAACCATTTTGAACAACGAAGCAGTATGGCTTGATCTGGTAAATGACCCTGACTGGTATTTTGCTACCAAGAATAATAACGACATCCTGATCCCTCTTATATTTTTATTTTCAGAGATTTATTTTAGTTCTACCAAGATTACCTCACTCAATTCCACACTAAAAAGGAAAAAAAAAAAAAAAGAAGAAGAAAAAATTTTTTTTTCCCCAAATTGGAAAATGAGCCAAACCTGCAGGACTTCTCTCTGCTCTTTCAAAACAGGAACTGTTGGCTAACTGTTACCTTCATCATTCTCTCACCTTCTGCCCTAACCGGGCCCAGGACACACTGGTGCCAAATACCGATTCCTGTGGCACCTAAATGGTCCGGCCAACCCAGGATCCAGCTGAAGTGGATACTGGAACAGTCAGCCTGCATGTATGACATTTCGTCCTGCCAGCGGTAAATCGCTTGTCAAGGCTGAAGGGGGACAGGCTGGCTTTAGGATAGATAATGACATCAATATGCCAGTGGTCCTCTCCCTCCCTCCCTCCCTCTCTCTCTGTTTCTTTTGTCTTGTTTTCTTAGTTCAAATGTGATTGTGAAAAACAGATACCCCGCAGCAGCTATGTGAGCTAAGACAATGACTCTGGCAGAGCAAAAGAGAACTAGGGCAAGTAGTCTCTGTGTTTCATATAAATACGAGCTATATGTATTCCATATGTGTATTGTATGTGTATAATGTATTTTATATTATAACTAGTCGTTTTTATAATTAAATTTGTTTTTATGATTAAATGTGTTATTTATTTAATAATATGATTTGCCTATTAATGTTATTAAGTTGAATAAATATATAAATGTATACATTGAATTTATAACATATTTAGATTTATATAACATAAAAATGCCCATATGGTATAAAATAAATGCATATTTATTAAAATACACTAGATAGTAACAAAAGGGATGGTTATAGCAACGACTAGCTCCGGACCAATAGTAGTGGTGGTAGTAATCAATAAATAACAGCTATTTTGATTTCAGCTAATCTTCCTGCTGAGAGATTTACATATATTATCTCATGTAATCCTTACAACAATCCTATGAAAGAGTAGCACTCTCCTCATTTATATAATTGAAGAAACCAACGTTTAGAGATAGAAGTAATTCTGTCAAGGTCACCCGATGTGTAAGTGGTAAAAGTTGGATTAAAACATAAATCTTCTTAACTCCAAAAGTCCTCTGCTCTTATTACTAAAGTAGGTCAACTCCTTCAATGGTACCATCTCTTATTACTTATCTGCCATTTTCCTCTCATGTTGCCAAGGGCAAGTTTATTTTTGGTCTCTTGATTAGACATCTTTTCTACAGTCACAAGAGGGAAAACCATACTCACTAGAATAAATACAGATCAAGAAACCCCAAAACTTCATTCTTCTCCATGAAATTAAGACCACTCTTGGAGCAATATAGCCAAATATTTTTGCCTGATACAATCTTTTCTGGTCTCAACACCAAGAAAGCATTCTGAAGGGCAGAAAGGGTGGCAAACCATTCACAAAGACTCTTGGGCTCTTGGGATATTTACCTTTCCAAGGAATGCTGATATACACAGAACATCTCAACGACTTAACCACTCAAAGCCATCAGAGTCCAGGAATGATAACCACACATGCTTTAAATTAAAAAGAGAAAAATACTTGTTTTATTAAAATGCCAATTATTTTCTTTTACTTCTTTTAAGAAATAAAATATACTCAGAGGTGATATTTTAATAGATATTGCTATACATTTGCCCATTTTCCCATTGGATCATTTGATTCTTGTCTATTTTAAAGAGTCATTTATATGTTCTCCCATATAGCATATTTGTCACAAACTTATTATTTGTTTACTGATTTTTAAAGATAATATCTCCCTCAATGTACAAAAGACTCGAATATTTTATGCCTATAACACGTATTATATACTTTAATATCACTTCTGGGTTTCCTGTCTTGCTTAAAATGATCTCCGCTGCATGATTATTTCTCTGTTGATTTTCTTCTAAAAATTAATTACATGATTTTTTATATATTCAATTATTTAATTCATCTGAGACTTATTTTGTCTATAGTATGCAATAGAGGACCAACGAATATTGCCTTAGATGCATTGCCGGCTGTGTCAGTACTAATTATTAAAAATTATATTCCCAATGAATTAGAATACCACTTTTAGTATATATTAAATGACTAGAATCCCTTCTTGATCTTTTCTAATACTTTATATTTTTGCAGTTTATCCAATTTTATCTTAATGATAGTCTACTTTGATTATAATAGTTTTGTCCTACATTCTGACAGTCAACATAGCAAATTTCCTATCACAATTATTTCGAATTCTTTCCTTAGCTATTCCTGGGCCTTCATTCTGTAAAAATTTTTAATTATTTTTTTAACTAACAATAACTTGCTGGGATTCTAATTACAATTGTACTATACTTACATATTAATTATGAAAAGTTGACACTTTTAGGACATATTTTGATATTTTTTGCACTTCAAAAATCTGAAATATGTTCATGTTTTTCAGAACCTCTATGTCCTTTAATAATATTTAAATATTTAATAATATTTTATATTTGGGGCACCTGGGTAGCTCAGTTGCTAAAGCGTCTGCCTTCATCTTGGGTCATGATCTCAAGGTCCTGGGATCAAGCCCTGCCTCAGGATCCCTGCTTGGAAGGAAGCCTGCTTCTCCCTCTCCCACAACCCCTGCTTGTGTTCCTGCTCTTGCTATCTGTCTCTCTCTGTCAAATAAATAAATAAAATCTTAAAAAAATATATTTTATATTTTTCATTACATATGTCCTGTTCCATCCTTGTTTCATTTATTCCTAAATGTTTTGCTTTCAGGAATATATTTATAATATATAAAATTTAATTAAAATACAATATATTAAATTTATAATTAATTTATAACTAAATATATTTATTTATTGAAACAAATTAAGATTATCTTATATTTTTCATTACATAGGTCCTGTTCAGTTATATTAAATTTATTCCTACATGTTTTGCTTTTCTTTTGTTCTTATCATGATGACATATTTTCCCATTTTAATTTTTAGACACTTATTGTTAGTTGGTTTTTGAATATTTATCTTATATTAGGGATTCCTTTTTAAAATTCTAATTTATTTCTTTTACTGGAGTCCTTTGAGGTTTTTAAATATATATTGCTATATATATGCTTGGTACTTAATATTCTTTCTTTTCTTAGTTCTTCTAAGACAATGATGACTATTAATGGAGACAAGAACATACCTGTCTAGTTCCTGATCCTAATTTAAATAAGTTTACTTTTTTTTGTCTTTTTACTTTTACCTAAATAGCTTTTATAAAATATAGTTTTCTCCCTACCTTACCTTTTTTTTTTAAAAAAAACTTGGCTTTAAAATTTTATTAAAGGCTGGGGCGCCTGGGTGGCTCAGTGGGTTAAGCCGCTGCCTTCGGCTCAGGTCATGATCTCAGGGTCCTGGGGTCGAGTCCCGCATCGGGCTCTCTGCTCAGCAGGGAGCCTGCTTCCTCCTCTCTCTCTGCCTTCCTCTCTGCCTACTTGTGATCTCTCTCTGTCGAATAAATAAAAATAAAATCTTAAAAAAAAAAAAAAATTTATTAAAGGTATGTTAATATTTTGCATTTGATCATATGGGTTTCTCATTTAATTTATGGATTTGGGGGTATTCAATTATTTTTGCATTCCTGTTGAAAATTCTACTTCACTAGAGGAATTATCTATTTCATATATTTATAAATTCTGTGTGCTAAAATTTTATTTAGAATTTTTAATCCATTAGGTGGAACCACATAAAATTCTTATTTTTATAGTTCAAAAACAGTGAAATACCAGCAACTGCATATAGTAAAATCTAATATATTCATGGGTGAAATTGGTCTGTAATTTTATTTTTTGTGCACATGGAGTTCAAATTATTTAGAATTCAGAAAACAAATACAGTGTTATCTTTTCTATAGTAATAGTATTTAATATTTAATAATATTTAAATATAATATATAATATTTTACAATTTAAGAATATTTAAGAATATTTAAGAATATTTTAAAAGTAATATTATAAAATATATTATATTTAGGCTTTATTATATTTTTGAATGGGTAGTGAATAATATGGAGTCTTCAAAACACACCAAGTTTGAAACATAAAAATTAACCTTTTTTTACCCCTGAACAAACACCATTATAGGTTTCTTACACTTTTTTCTGCCTTGGAAATAATTACTAAACATAAATGTAAGGAACTCTAACATATTTACTCTTTGACACTTTAGTTTTCCCACTTTACAATACTCATATATAGAATGACTATTATTTTTGTGTCTGCAAAATATTTCAATATATGGGTGTACCAAAATTATTTTGGCTAGTCCCATAATTCCAGAAATTTGTATTGTTTCAAAACTCTTATTGTTGCTACAATGTAGCATTTAATATCTTTGCCCAAATGGCATTTTGTCCATATGAGAAAATACTTGAGGGACACATTCCTAGAAATGAAACTCGCATATCAAAGTACATAAGCACTTTAAATGTGGTATAGCTAGCTATTAGTAGATTTCGGGTCAGGAACTAGAGCTTCAAATTCCTCTAAAGTGGTATTTCAGACTTGAAAAAATAGATTCCTCCCTGAAGAAATGAGAATCTTGCTTGGGACAAGAAATCAAGGCTACGATTTCCGTGAGGTTGGGAAAAGATCCCTTTTAAGGCAAACCCTCCTCTCCTTGGCCCTCTGTATATACCAGTGAGGTGAGGAAAATGGTGGAGGTCCTGTTCAGTGGCCAATAGATTAAGGCTGGGAGTTTGGAAGTGCACAGAAGATCTAGTTGTCTTCAGATAGCAAAACTTAGAAACTTGTGGAAAGGGGTTGACTTCTGCTCAGCTGAGTGGCCTGTGCCTCACAGAATGACCACTTTTGGAGGACTCAAGCAGGATGGTGGACCACAAAATCAGAGTTGATGACTGAAGGTTTTCCTGAAATAAGATCTAATAATAGAATAAGCAAGGGAGAGTTTTGTTATGTTTGTTTTATTTTTACCTTTTTCTCATGTCTTCTCTCCCTCTAAGCAGCTCTTGGTATTTCTGTTCTCAGTGTGAGTATTTTGTTGCACTTTATCTAATGACTAACTAACTCTAATTCTGTTTCTTGATGTTTGCTTTAGAAGACCACGCTTTTCACATGTTATTCCTAAACATAAGCAAAGATACCTTGCTTTTGCTCTGCCATGGCTTCCATTACTAGGTTGACCTAGGTCAAATGACCTAGGTCATTTGTGCCAATGACCCGAAGATGTTTTTTTTTCCCCCTTCTTTTTTGTTTTCCCCCAGCAATGTAGCAATGATCTTAATGTGCTACTATGTTTTAATAGTCAATTTTGGCTGACTATTAAAACAAAATAGTACACTATAAAACTCCTGCATAGATGAACACTCTCCAAATGATAGATCCTAGGGAAATGGTGTTCTTTTTAAAGGATGACAGAGGGCACAGAGTTTAATATGGGAGGAGTGGTACTCTGACACTTTTGTGTCATCACCTTAAATTTTACTTTATTTACCTTTCATGCTAATTTCTCTTATTTGCTGAGATATATGATTCAAGTGTTATGGAAAAATCATGGACATTTGTTAAACTGTAAGGAAGACTTTATCTAAAACCATGGTGATGGGGTATGGCAATAGGGGAAAAAGAGGGTCCAAGTCTCCATGCAACAAAGACAGCTGGGTATTTATAGCCAAGAAATAGGATAAGGAGTCAGGAGATTGAAAATTACTAAGAGAAGATGTTAAGGGTTTAGGAGGATTCTTATTAAACTGACCTACTGACCTAACAATTTTTTTTAAGATTTTTATTTATTTATTTGAGAGAGAGAGAGAGAGTATGAGTGTGGGAAGGGGCAGAGGAAGAACCAGACTCCCTGTGGAGCAGGGAGCCGGACATGGGACTCTATCCCAGGACTCTCCTGGGACTTTGGGATCATGACCTGAGCCAAAGGCAGATGCCCATATGACTCAGCCACCCAGGTGCCCCTGACCTAACATGGTTCTTTTGAAAGACAGACCAACGATTTGGAAATCAAAGACAGAAGTTGGGGCTGTGATAAAGAACTTGATCAAATACCAAGGGTGATCAGATATCAAAGATGAGACGTGTCTGGTAGGAATACTTTGTGCTGGACAGGCAAAGAACAGGATGAATCTTAGTTGAAAAGAGAGAAGAACCTGGCAGAAGTTTGGTCAAGGAGAATCTCTCTCACAGAATGGCCACGAAATGAGACGTTGTAAGCCTATGATCTGATACCAGGACCCCAGCTCTGTCTTTCCCCAAGGAACTGGGGAAACAATTCCATAGAGAATCTCCAACTTTTGTGTGCCCCTAGGTAGAACATTGGAATTGTCTTATTGTTAGTGTCGACTCTGGAGAAATAGCAACTTTATCCCCTTGCTGGTTCTAATTAAGAACCCAAGTAAGAATGAACTTTAAACAAAATTGGAAATAGATTATATTTTTCACACCTTTGAATCATTTTTAGATTATACTTTGACCTAAACTGTGACCAAGTCTCTCTTTGACCTCAAGTTGTTTCCTGACTGCTTCCCAAATTTTAGATTTTTTTCTTACATATCTTTTCAATATATATTTTAAAAAATTCTTTCACATCCCTCATTTCTCCCAAGTGATAATTTCTTGTATATAAGACCTCCCGGGTAAAATGCTTGACCGAGACATGTCTAACAGTGTAATAAGGCAATATGGTTAGGGAAACAGCTTACATCCTGAGAAGAGGGAGGGTTTTTGGTCTCCTGTCAATCATATCATAGGCTGCTGCCTACTATGTGAATTTACAAAATTTGACCTAGACCCTGGGTTCTTGAAAGCTTTATCTCAGAGATTAGGTAGTTGGAAACCACCAAGAAAGATCATTTTATACCTTCATCCTTGCTCTTTTTTTTTTTTTTTTTTTTAAATCCTGGCCCAGGTAATACCATATCGAGAATTAATGAAAATAGACGGATCTGGGAAATACTAGACAAGTTCACCCTTGCCAAGTTTGAAATTAACTGGCAAGTCCTTTTTGATTAGAAAGAATATATTTCTGAGTTTTAATCACAGTCTCTCAATTCTGAATTTCATCGGGATGCAAGGTTTTGCACTGAATAAGTGTCTAAGCCAGGCTTTAAAAGAGAAGCTCTGATAGAATTTATGCATGTGAATGCAGGTCGATTTACATAGAGCTATGCTTATTTATGCTAATGAGTAAATGCTAACTATGCATCTTAAAACAGGCCTTCACCATGAGGAACAGATTTAGATGTGTTCACAGTTTACATCTTGAGAATATGCCCTTCTTTTAGAGACTGAAAATGATCTGATGTGATGTGCTTGTGTGTCTTGCACACCCCCTTGCTCTGAATAGTTCTCCATCAGCTATGGTCCTTTTGAGAGCTGTGTTGAACATGAAAGTTCAACACACAGGGAGAAAAAACTGGAAATGTCGGTCATAGAGTTGGAATGGGGAAGAGAACCTCAAAGCAAACCTGGAGGCTTCCACCAGCGGACTGGGACACGTCCAAGACTTCTGTGGACTGGAGATAATTGCTATTATCTGCCTAAGACACGTGGTTGCTTCTCACCCTGATGCCCTAAGCTCCAGTTCTGCATGGAGTGACTAACTGCTGACAGCCTCATAGGATTTGTAAACTGAAGAGACAGGCTACGGCTTCTCTACAAAGTGTTATCCATGTTCTCCTGAGGGATTTAGCAGTTAGCAGTTGCTAGATAGGATGCTTCCAGACCCTGCTTTGTTTCCTTTAATCACAGTGAAATGGAAATTGTGGAAAGACAAGGGCAGTCCAAGCCTTTCCTCTTGGCTTTTATTTCTCATGAAGTGTCCATGGATTAGTTGTTCTCCCTCCAACCTGGCTTCAAGAAGGAAACTCTTCAATTCTCTCTGTGATCCTAAAGCCCAGGGCTGGCACGTCTTACTCCATGATCAGAAACAGATACCAGGCAACGATGCCCAAAGCAGACTCCAGAACCACTATAGTCATCCATTCCAGCAAAGGGAGAGCCTGTTTCTAGTTGAAATTACAGGGACTGCAGTGAAGTGGAATTATAACTTATTTTTCTGTATTTAAATATTCTTCCCTAATTTATCAAAAGGTTTAAACAAATAGTACTAGGCAAACAGACTTTCAGCAGGATGTTTGCTGATGTTATGTAACTTCCTTCAGGAAATGATACAGTCTCTCTTTCAAAAAATGGCACAATGGGGGTGCCTGGGTGGCTCAGCAGGTTAAGCCTCTGCCTTCAGCTCAGGTCATGATCTCAGGGTCCTGAGATTGAGCCCCGCATTGGGCTCTTAGCTCAGTGGGGGGGCCTGCTTCACCCCTCTATCTCTGCCTGCCTCTCTGCCTACTTGGGATCTCTCTGTCAAATAAATAAATAAATAAAATCTTAAAAAAAATGGCACAATGACCATGCCATAATTCTTGAGAATAAGGAAGAAAACTCTTAATCCCTTCTACTCCCTTGAGGAAAAAGTCCTATGAGTGTCCCAGATGCCTTCACTCCCTCCTATGGGAACCCCCTCAAATCTTCAGAAAAAAATGTTACCAACTCTATTATGAGGAGAAAATGTGAGAAACTAACCTAATGGATTCATGAAATAAGTCTAAGACCTATGGGGAATGCTGAAGGTTATTATTTTATAATTTTTTTTAAGAGTTCTCTCTTCCTTCTCATACCTGAAATGTCCTTAGCAAGAGAGCTAGATATATAGAATGGTGATTTTGGAACAGAAGGAAATCAGTTCAAAAAAGAGGAGCAGACTTTGAGGATAAGATGTCTGGGGACACTCCAGACTTACTTCTATTGAAATGCATGTTTAAGAGATACTATATGTGGACACCGCAAGGGACTGGATTCTGTTACTTCTAATGGCAGTTACTTTATAAACAGTTTTTAGTTTTTCCTTTCCTTCTGCAAGAAATGGAGCTACTCTCTTCTATTCCTGGCATGATGGACCCAGTTGTGCCCTTCTCCTTCTCCAGGGACTGGCACGTAAATGATGATGAGTTAACGTCTGAAACAATACCTTCCTGTGGTCATCTGATTGGACATAAAATTGAATAAGGGAGTGAATTAGGTATCCCTTTCTAGGGTATATGGTTATTGAGGCAGAGCCTCGCCCAAGGGCTGAAGGGAATGAAATATTAGCAGTGCTGTGGATGCCATTCTGTATGTGGATATCTTCTTACTCGGGGAAATGGTA
The DNA here is from genome assembly GCF_022355385.1 of Mustela nigripes. Lineage (NCBI taxonomy): Eukaryota > Metazoa > Chordata > Mammalia > Carnivora > Mustelidae > Mustela > Mustela nigripes. Next base: position 73,734,755 of record NC_081558.1, on the reverse strand, counting down.
GGATATGCTGGGCTCCACCCACTGGCCTTGGTACTTCTGGGCCATTAGGAAAAAATATGGCAACATGACACTCTCAGGGTTTGGTTACTTTATTCTGGTACAGATCTCGCTTCAGTCCCTGACTGCTGTTTTCCCTCAGTGCACCCTCCATTCGATTCAGGGTCCAGGCTCTCATCCTTTGATATTTTTACACCCACAAATCCTGCTTCTCTCTTTCTCAAACACTTGAATTGGACTGTTACTAATTAAAACCTTCCTCTTTGACATGTTACAGACCTTGTTTGTAGATTGTCTTGAGATGGCAGTTGGGAGATCTTACCATTGTAACTTCCCTATTGCTGACCCTTAAGCTGCCCTAGGAAACATCCCTAGATGTATCTCTAGATAATGATCCTCATGGGGCTTTAGCACTTCTAAGAGGCTTAGGTATTCTCTTGCAGGGGGAAAAAAATCCCATGCCTTAACATGGGATGATTTTTCTGGCCCTTTTCTCAGTAATAGAAAAGATGTCCCCCACTCAATTAACTAATTTAATTAACATATCAATCATTGTTCAAGCATCTATCAAATGGTTCAAATAAAAAACATTAATGAAAGGATTTTCATAAGTATGGGCCACGGTATAAAAAAATAGAAAATAAGCAATGATTTAATTCTCATAATAAAGGCTATTGCCACCACTAGGATTGAAGGAAAAAGGGTAAAAGATAGTATTACTAGAACCAGGAGGGTGGACAATGTGGAAGAACCATGGGGCAAGGCAGAGAATCATGGAGAGTTGACCTGGGCTAGGCATCAGGGGAATGAGTAGAAAGTAACAGTACAACCAGCTAATTCAATAATAGCAAAAATCTTACTGGAGAGTGATAATCTGCTACAGCTCTTTTCCTTCTTGCCTAAATCATATTTTTGTTCTGTTTTTAAATTTCAGTGAACTTACATCAGCAAAGTCCATCAATTACATATTTGCTGAGTATTCTTTTTTTTTTTTTTTTTTAAATAAGCCACACTTCAGCATAGAGCTCAATGTGGGACTGCTTGAATGCACAACCCTGAGATCCAGACCTGAGCTGAGATCAAGTGTCAGACACTCAAAGGAATGAGCTCCCCAGGTGCCCCCGGCAAGTACTCTTTTACATGCAAGGCTCCCTGTCAAGCTTTGAGAGAGTTTCTATTGCCCGAGTCTGATGTCAAAGAATAGAAGTGAAGAACACATAGTTGTTTACAAAATGTTGTCATTTTATGTTCCTCAAAATGAATAAAAACTCTATGGATGTTTAAACAAGAGGGAAAGTCATATTCATTTAATGGGATGCAGAAAATCTCAATGGATAAGTAGAGGTTTTAAAAAATTTGATTTGTGGGCATGGTTGTGATAGGCAGGGCATGGAATAATAGAAAGGGCATTTCTTTTCTTTTCTTTCTTTTCTTTTTAAAATGTTTTATTTATTTATTTATTTGACAGAGAGAGACACACACACATACTGAGAGAGAGAACACAAACCAGGGAGTGGGAGAGGGAGAAGCAGGCTCCCCAGCCAGCAGGGAGCCAGATGCTGGGCTCCATTCCAGGACCCTGGGATCATGACCCAAGCCGAAGGCAGATGCCCAATGCCACCACCCAGGTGACCCTAGAAAGGACATTTCTAGAAGAGGTAGAAGAAAAGATATTTCTAGAAGAGGTAGAAGAAAAGATATTTCTAGAAGAGGTAGGAGAAAAGACATTTCTAGGAGAGGTAGGAATGTGTAAGTCATATTTGGGAAATAGAGAATGACCTCAAATACTGGTCAAAAGATGAAGAGAAGAAAAGCCTAGGAGGTTGGCTTTGACTAGATCATGGAAAGGAGAGAAACTAACCAAATGAAAGATAATGGTAGCAAAAATTAATGAAATTTGTTTCATCTGAGTCTTGAGTTGTTCTTAAATTTCGGTTTCATGCTAGAAAAGAAATCAGGCAGATATCAGTCTAGGCTAATTTCAGAAAGCAAGAATCATGAGAAAAAAATATAGAAGACACTTTAGACCAGGATGAAGAAACATTATCTAAGCAGTTTTCCAAATGCAATAGATACTTTGAAAATAGTATTTGGAATGTTCAAAGCAAAAGGAGCCAACCGCTTATAGTGAATGATGCAGAGCTCCTTCCTTATCTCAAAGAACTAAACAGATGGCCTTCAGGATTCCTTCCAACTTAACATTTCTATGTCAGAGAACAAGATACAAATTATGGTAGTGAAATTTTATTAACTGAACGTTTTATAGCCTTAATAGAGGGACAATAAATCAGAAAAAAAAGAAGCATAAAGAATATTTATTTATTTGCTTCTTCCTGGACAAAGTTCAGGACTGAATGCAAGTCAAAGGGCACTGAGTCCTGAGGGAAAAAAGTGGTATCTTGAATAAGAAAACCTAAATAAGAATCCTTTTCTCTCTTCACTTAACAAGTTTGGTGAGGCTGGGACAGATAATGTCTCTGAGCCTCCTTTATCTCCTATATAAGGCAAGATTATGGTCATATTCTTAGAGGATTTGGGAAGCAATGAAAAGAAGTGATACATTTACATTTCCTGCTGCATAACAGTTACATAATAAATGTTAGTTTCCATGTGATACATTTTCAGGTTGTTTGGAAACAGATTTTCTATTTTAAATAATATAGCAAAACCACAAGTTCAATAAGAAAGGGTGTAGCAGGGACGCCTGGGTGGCTCAGTTGGTTAAGCAGCTGCCTTCGGCTCAGGTCATGATCCCAGTGTCCTGGGATCGAGTCCCATGTCGGGCTCCTTGCTCAGCAGGGAGCCTGCTTCTCCTCTGCCTCTGCCTGCCATTCTGTCTGCCTGTGCTCTCTCTCTCCCCCTCTCTCTGATAAATAAATAAAATCTTAAAAAAAAAAAAAAAAAAGAAAGTGTGTAGCATTATTTATTTTATGAATAACAGGAATATCAATAAAAAATAAAATTAAGGGGCACCTGGGTGGTTCAGTGGGTTAAAGCCTCTGCCCTCAGCTCGGGTCATGGTCTCGGGGTCCTTGGATGGAGCCCCACATCGGGCTCTAGCCCTGTATCAGGCTCGCTGCTCGGTAGGAGCCTGCTTCCTCCCACCTCCCTCTGCCTGCCTCTCTGCCTACTTGTGACCTCTCCCTCTGTCAAATAAATAAATACAATCTTTAAAAAAATTAGGAATATTTTCAGTTAACAGAAGGAGTGCTGTGCAACAGGCATTGAGACGACACCACATCAAATCGAACAGCTTGCAAAATACAGGTGGCTCAGTCTATCACACCTTTTTAGTGTCTCAGTGATGAAAAACCAACTTAGCTTCTTCACCTGGTTTAGAGTTGAAATCTGCTAATTAACTCAGGTCATTAAGCCTTCCAATGTTTGCTGAGAAAGAGAACCTATTTATTGTTCATGTGCTCTTGGCATTTCAAATAGTGATGGTTTGGCTCTTTTTAAGTTTCAAGAAAAATAAATTTATTTTAATGAGTAGATTTTGAAAACTCAGAAAAATGTGCTAAGGCAGAAATATAGGAGAATGTGACCAATTTTTATTTTTCAATTTTCCCCAAAGTACAAGACAAAAATGAACCAATCAACCAATCAATTAAACAGACAAACAAACAAGTAATATAACAAACAAAATTCAAATTTTTCCAATGTTCATTTCTAAGTTTTTATTGCCAATATTATTCCTGGAATTTTCATACTACAATTTTCGTTGATTTGGGGGGTGCTAAAAAAAACAAGGAAAAGCTGATACCCTATTTGCTATATAGCATGAAAAATCACCCCAAAACTTAGTGGCTTAAAACTATATGGATAATTTGTTTTGATTATGAAACCACAGGATTGGTGCGGCTTTCCAGGGATGAGATACTCTACTTGGCTAGGATAGCTTCAGTGGATTTTGGGGGTGGATGTTGGGGTATGGGAGATTGACTATGGAGAGTGCTGAGGGACTGGTAGGTGGAGTGCGGATAGGTTACTGAACCTTACATAAAAAGCAAAATCAACAGTTACTCATAGGGAGAAGGAAAATAGAATAGTGATTAGGAGCACAGGCTTGAGAGTCAGAGAGACCTAGTTTCAAGTTCCAGCCCTCATAGTGATATAGTGATGTGATATTGACTTAAACTATCTGAGCCTCAATTTCTTCATCTATAAAATGGGATAGCAACAGTTCTTCTACTGAGAAAGTAGGTATGGGCACACACATACCATTAATACCATGCCATTTGTTACAGCAGTAGACTACCAGTGCACAAATTTCTTTATGCATGGGTCCTGGGTTGGCTGATCCATCATGAGTGCGACGCTGCTCTGCCCCACAGTGCTCCAGTAACAGAGTAAGGGCATGCATGACATGGAGCCTCTAGGTCAGGAAGGTAACATTGTTAGAAAAGAGAAGCCTGCCCAACTCTCCCTCTGTTCTTTATGATGAGCCAGCTCTTTGTTATGCTGTTGAAAGCAGAAGATGGAAACAGGACTCCAACATTCCCTTTATTTGTTTCTATTCAACCTGCTTCATAAGATTGCTGCAGTGGCACATGTAAAAATGCTTAGCAAAGCATCTGACATAGGATAGACTTCAATAAACGTTAACTATCTTTGCATTATTATTGGATTTCTCCTAATTTCTTATGTATCCTCTTTCAAGTATAAATTAATGGCATTCATAGAAGAAATACGTTGTATAAATATATGTTCTTGTTATGAATATTGTTAGCTAGAAGGGCTGTATTAGCTAATGCTTGCTGCAAACAACAACCATTTATAGCTACAGATCTGCGGGTCATTTGGGGTCAGCTGTAGTTGGGGAGATCTAGGTGGAACTTGGTTGGGCTCATCTCAGCTCTGTACCAAGTACTTCTAATCCCTTTCTAGAAGCAATAATAGGCATTGGCATGGTCTTACCATGATGGCAGAAGCAACAGGGAACAAGCAGCAATGTATAAGAACTCTTAACTCCTAGAATCAAAACTTAGGCACTGTCCCTTCCACAATATTCTACCAGCCAAAACAAATACTGTGTTTGGCCATATCCAAAACTAAACTCCACCTCTTTAGTGGGAAGATCTACAAAATTATGGAGGAAATAAGTGAGGCCATGAATGCAAACTATTACAATGATAGACTTGTAAACTTACATTTGTCTGCACCAGAAGGATAAATGTTTTGTCAAAGATCTTCGGGCAGCTTCTACAAAGACAAGACATCTTGGTACCTTTATCTTGCCTGGACTGGGTTGAATAGTGTACACCCCCCAAAATTTATCTCCACCAGAAACCTATGATTTTGATCTTATTTGGAAGTAGGATCTTTACAGATGTAATCAGGTTGAGATGAAACCATACTGGATTAAGATATCTAATGAATAGTGTCCTTTTAAGAGGGAAATTGGATACCCAGGCACCCAGAAAGCAGGCTGCCATGTGAACACAGAGTAGACATGGGGAAGAACACCCCATGTAGACGGAGGCAAATGGAAGTGATATGTTTATAAGCTTAGAAACACCAAGACTGGCAATCTCCAGAAGCTAGAAGAGGGGCCTGGAGTGGATTCTTCCTCAGACTCTCCAGAAGAAACCAAACCTCTGGACGATTTGATTTCACTTGGACTTCTAGCTTCCAGAACTGTGAAAGAATAAGTTTCTGTTGTTAAAACCCAGCAGCTCTAGGAAACTCATACACTGGCTGTAACTAGCCAGGTGACAAGAAAAGCAAAATTCTTAAAATATCCCAACCTTTGTGTCACTTTAGGCTGTAATTTTCTACGGAGTGGTTTAAAACCCCAGTTATGATCTCAGATCCAGCAGCATTTTGTCCACAACTAACTTCCATCCTACTCTTGTTTGAGGCAGTGTATTTAGGTAAATAGAACACTGGACTAAAATCTGCAAATCTTTGTCACCATCTTTTCTTCTCCACATCTCATCATACACCAAGATTGGTCATCTCTTTCCCATAAATGACACTGAATTGGCCACCACTGCTACTGCCTTCCTACAGGCTCTCATTTCTGACCATTGTTATTCATTTGGCCCAGTGCTGCCATGAATCTAGATATGGCCATATCATTATAGGATGGATTGCAACTTTTTAAAGTTTTGAGCATGACAAATGACACCCTTCATGATTGGACACTGTCAGTTGCATCAGCTGTCACAGCCTTTCATGGGTGTCACATCTTCAGCACATACCAGAGCTGTATCACACTATTTCCTCTTTACTGCTGCATATTCTCCTTTGTCTCTCACCTTTGCACATGCTGTTCTCTGTGTATCATTCTCCCATCCATCTCTGGTGAGCTCCCATTATCCCAGGACTCAATTTAGACACCATCCTGTGGGAAACCTTCCTAGCTTCCTTTGGACTTGATTCATATTTTTTACATCACTCTCTGTTTTAATATTTTTCTACATTGCCTTGTAATTGTTTTCCTCTTGCCTAATTTACTCTTGAACTGTATCCATTGAAGGCTCGTCTTGTTCTATTTATACTTCCAGCACTCATTACAAAGTAGTCACACAATAAATGGTTGTTGAATGAGTTACTTCTTCCTCCATAAAATAATCTCCCTTGCCTATGGGAAAATATATTTAAAGATGCTCATACCTCCAGTACTATTTTTTATTTATATTGTTGTTTGTGACAGATTTTATTTTCTGCAAATTAGTAGAATATTTATTTCTCTGTGCTTAAACTTTTTTTTTTTCAAGTGTAAGATTGACATGTGCAAGCAATCTATATTTCTGTGGAAAGCTAGAAATAAGATACCCAATACTATAAAACATACTTCTGACCTTTAAAGTTTTGCTGAAGAATGTGTCTATGGTTAGGATAGCATAAGCATTAAATTTTTGTTTTAGAGCTGTGCATATTTTAGATTTATGTTTTAAAGTTTTGATCTTGGTGTCGGGATAGGGGGGTGGAGTTACGGACATTGGGGAGGGTATGTGCTATGGTGAGTGCTGTGAAGTGTATAAACCTGGTGATTCACAGACCTGTACCCCTGGGGATAAAAATACATTATATGTTTATAAAAAATAAAAAATTAAAAAAATAAAGTTTTGATCTTTTGTTTCTACATTGGATTAAGAGATAGTTAACATTTCTTACACTTTCTTACAATTTTACATATTTTGGACTGTTTTCTCTTTTGTTTATGCTATGCCACCATGCAATTTTGTTAAAATATTAAAATGAAACATTTGTTCAAACTCAAATAAAGTTAATGTTTTCTTTTTAGAAAATATTTCTGTAACGTTTCTGATCCTATCCACTCTTCTGTAATTTTGCCATTTCACCAAAAAAAAGGTTAAAGTCTGTATTCCCTTCTCTTGAATTAGGTGAGTTATTGTGTCAGTCTCAATGAATAGTTTGAGACAGGGATGATAGCTTATAGAATGGGATTTAGCTTTCATCTGCGTCATTTTCTTAGAGTGAGATTTAGAACCCAGTCGCCATTGTATGAGGAAACCCAGGTCGCATGGGGAGGCCAAATTAGGGGAGTACTAAAATCCCATCCCTTAGCTTGACAGCAAGCATCAACTTGTCAGCTATCTTGGGAATGAATTCCCCAATTTCCCTTCCCCTAATGCCACAGAGACCAGGGATGAACCTTCTCCACACTGTCCTACTCAAATTAAAGATTTGTGAGCAGGGCACCGGGATGACTCAGTGGGTTAAAGCCTCTGCCTTTGGCTCAGGTCATGATCCCAGGGTCCTGGGATCGAGCCCTGCATTGGGCTCTCTGCTCAGCAGGGATCCTGCTTCCTCCTCTCTCTCTCTCTCTGCCTGCTTGTGATCTGTCAAATAAATAAAATCTTTAAAAAAAAATAAAAGGATTTGGGAGCAAAATAGTGATTGTTATTGTTTTGAATCATTAAGTTCAGAGTGGTTTGTAACAAAGTAATGGATAGTCAGAAAACTGTTTTAAATAAAAATAATAAGCAGTCTTGAAAAACAATCGGGTCAATATAGGATAAACGTTAAATAAAAATAGCACATGAAAGCCTTAGAAAAGTCAATGTCTAGGCAACACTTTCAAAGGCCCATGCTGGGAAATAGGTTGTTGTTTTTTGTTTTTTGTTTTTTTAATGGGGCATTTTGTCACTTAAATGTACATAAAAATGTATTTCTTACATAAACTTGAATAAAAGTCCACACATTTCAGAAGCAAAAACTAAGAAGATACATAAATTGGCCTATCTGGGATTGTGCCTGTCTCTGCATATGGCCCAGGAGATAAACAGAAAAATATAAAACTCTCACTTGTCACAGAAGTGGCTGAGTGATCACAATGGAGATTTTTTGATTATCTGAGAATATCTGACTGATATTTGACACTGCTCTTAGTCAGGGGTCAGCACTATGGTTTACATGCCACATCCGGGTCACTGCCTATTTTGGTAAATAAACTTGTATTGGAAGCCTTATTGTCTCTGGCTACTTTCACACTTTAACAATGCTGTTGATTTATCATGACATCGATCATACAGCCTGCAAAACTGAGAAAAATTACATCTGGCCCTTTACAGAAACAGTTTGTTGACCTCTGTCCTAGGTGAATAATTTGGGAAATGTACGGACGCCCGGCGGTTTGGTTTAAGGAGAGCTCATTTCCATCATATCCAAAATTCTGTCTCAGAAAGGCTCCCACTTCTGGGGGGTCCTGTTCTGAGTCATTTACTGTCTCCAGGACTGAGAGGTGGAGTAAAGGTCAGGAGAAGGCAGGAAAGTCTGTGTGTGTAAGCCTGAATGTCAGGAAGGTCTGATTTAATGGGCAACTTAGGAAGGGCCTGATATATCTCAGAAAGTGAATCTGAAATTTTGTGGCTGTGGGATGCTTTGGTGACTCAGTGGTTTAAATGTGGGACTCTTGATTTTGGCTCAGGTCTTAATCTCGGGTCATGAGATGGTCTCCAGACTTAGCAGGTGATCTACATGAGAACTCTCTCTCCCTCTCTCCCACTCCCCGCAGCTGGCCTCTCCTTGCAATCTCTCTCTCTTTCAAATAAATAAATCTTAAAAAAAAAAAAAAAAAAGAAAGAAAGAAGGAAAGGAAGGAAGAAAGAAAGAAAGAAGCCAATCTTGCGGCTTTATGCGACAAAAATCCCAACTTAAACACCTAGGAGTTGTACTTGGATTTAAGTCTAGCTGGAACCAGAGGATCAAATAATTTCACAAGCACACTGTTTTTCGGCTCCATCTCCTTTTCTCTGACCTGGCTTTATTTTCAGAATCCCCCAAAGCAGTTCTAAATTTATGTTGTCCTTTCCTCTGATTCATGTCCCCTCTGGCAATAACCAGTTTGTTCTCTATTTCAGAGTCTGTTTTGACTTGTTTGTATGCCCCTTTGTTTTGTTATTTAGATCCTACGCATCAGTGAGATCATATGATATTTGTTTTTCTCTGTCTGACTTATTTCAATCAGAATAATACTTTCTAGGTCCATCCATGTTGTCGCAAATGACAAAGTCCCATTCTATTTTATGGCTGAGTAATATTCCATTATGTACATACCATATATTTATCCATTCATCTATCAGTGGACTTTTAGATAGCTTCCATTAATTATACATTAATTAAAAAAAAAAACAAACCTCGCATTACTCTGACATTTAGCAATCCAATGAGAGACAAAGAAAAGATCATCTCATCACATTTCATCAAAAGTCTTAGGGGTAGAGGAGATTCTCCATTTGGTCCAGCTTGGGTCACATGTTTATCACTGAGTAATCACTCAGGCCAAGATGATGAAACCCTCTGATTGGCTACGTCCTGACCATGCCCAGCTTTTGCTCTTAACCACACTACTTAGGCATGGAGAAGGGACAATTTACTAAAGGCATACTGGGCAAATATTTTCTTTCTAAAATACATTTATCACATTTATTCATTGGTTGTACTTTAAGACTGCCAGATCAACAGAGAAACCCCATTTAAAATTGAATGTCAGCAACAAATATGAAACATTTTTACTATAGATATGTCCCAAATATTACATGGGACTTACTTATAAAAAAAAAAGTATTCATTAGTGAACCACAAATTCAAATTTAAATGAGTATATTTTATTTCCTACATTTCACTATAACCAATTCAAAGATTTCATCATTGATACTGACTTAATTTTGGATTTTTCTAGATTAATCTCACAAGATTGTTTTGGTGATTAGTCAGGGTAACAGTGCCAACAAACACTTGGCAAATTTTAAAGTACTATAGAAACATAAGAAATTACTAGTTTTTCTGGGTTGAACTCCTAAGGTTTTATTTCAACCTTGTTGCTGTTGGGAGGCAATCATATACCATGTCTTTCTAAGCTGGAGGGTATTTCTTTCTCTGACAATTAAGGTGATGAAGAGAATTGAGCTTACATATTTGATTTAAAGTGGTCATAACTGAAAAGATTATTCCTTAAGATCAATAAAACAATCAACATTTCTTGAAGACAAACATAGACCTTTTCTCAATAATTCCAGGGAGATTTAAGTGTGTTATTGACTGCTATGACTTAGAGTGAATCTTAACCTCTGTCTCAAGTTATATCCAAGAGATTTGGCCCGTAATTCTGGTTTAGAGTTTAAAATGTCTGCCTATGTCCCTACTGCCAAGTTTTAATTACTTCCTGCAGGGAGATCCTTCTTTTTTGGTCCCCGAGATTATTCAGAAGAGAGACATCTGCTTGCAGCTTAACTAAAATGCTACTTCCAGCCACATTTTTTTTTTCTCTCATTTTATTTTTTTCCCATCAACCAGTGGAGAACAAGGTCTATTTTCTTTGAAGGGGAAAAAGTTACCTGCTTTACCACCGGAGCAATGAAAACCCTTTACCTAGCTTCACTAATCCCCAAGAGGACTCTTAATGTTATTCTCCTCGAAAAGTGGAAGGTTTAATCTGCATATAATGGCCAAGGTTAATTAAATAAAACCTCATGGCCAGATTTCCCTGGAAAGCTGAGAAAATTGTATCTTTTCCAGCCTGGATCAGTTAAAGAAGTAAAGTGATGTAAGTTATTCTATTGAAATAGAATAACTAATTAAACTCCAACTACGCTCTTGAACCCCAACATTGCATGCAGACATGACAAAGAACTGGGTTGTTCTGCACAGGCAATTAGGAAATAGGACATTGCATAATGTGTTAATTACTTCAAAAATATAATCACTAAAGAAAGTTAGAAAGGGAGAGGGGGACATGGGATAGAGTCATAAAGCAAAATTCACAGAGCATTGCGGGGAGGGACTTACAGTCCCCTCTCTAATGACCGTGGCTGAAAGACTGAGCAAGTCACTTAAAACTCTGTGCCTCAGTCTCCTTCTTGCTGGAAGGAGTTAAGATGATGGCCGTTTTTAGGTTTATTGCAGAAATAAGAGCTACACAACCTTGATAGCTCTTTGAAAACTGCCTAGTATATAGCACATCTGAGCTCTGGATTATCTATAGCTCTCCATTTCTGTCTGCTTGGGATTCTTTCCCCTCTGTCAAAGACTTTCTTCAAATAGTTGACAGTCATTCTTACTTAAGAGCCAGGCACTAAAAAGCTATTTGGAAGCACTGTGTGCAGACTTGGTCTTTAAAACAAGGTAATTGCTTTGGCTCAGCTTTTGACTGAGAGACATTCAAAGGTCAGTCTGAAGGTCTTTACTCAGGAGTCTTTCTCTTTTTCCAGAAGATACTACAACTCCTTCCTGAGTGAGATTGGAGTGGCATATGCTTAGCAAATAGACACTTACTCCATATAGGGTTAGTCTTATGTTCCACGTCCAATCTCTGTTTCCTCCCATGTTTCAACTCCAGTACATCTCTAGTTCAGCTGCTCTGAAGAATAAAGTTGGAGTCTCTTTTGGGGAAGGAGGAGGGTAATAACCTGACTGACTGGGTCAGAAAAGGATCTAAGGTTATAAATGATTTATATAGTGTCTTAACCAATGATTTCATGCAGTATGGATTTATTCAGAGCTTACTCTCACACATGGGAAATATTATAATTGCTTTGTCTTCCCCCACAGTTACCATTTTAAGAAAATCTTTGCCCAAATTCTCATAATTGTCAAGGTAAGAAGAAGACAGATTTCCAATATCTGTGGGAAAGTGAAGAGAATAACAAGTTAGCTCAAAAGACTTGTAGAAATTTGGAGAAACGTTTTACTTTAGGCCAGGATCCAAGTAGATACACTCTCAAATTCTTTTTTTTTTTTTTTTTAATGGGGATACATCTCTTTGTAGCTGTTTTTTACTTGGCCCAATTACATGCTATGATGCTTTTATTCGTCTGTAAAATATTTGACATTTTTTCCATCAAGAACTGGAGTGAAATTCTCTTCCCCTTGAATAGGAGCCGCCATTCTCGACATGGTTCTCACAAACACAAGATGGAGGAAGTGACACTTGGTGACTTCAGGGGTCAGGTTATGAAAGGTGATTATAGGTCTGCCTAGCTCACTTTCTCTTTGAGGCATGCCAATTTAGAGCATAGAAGAAGAAATCTGGCTACTGAAGCCGCATGTGTGACAGACCACATGGGACTACCATAGAGAGAGATATAGGAATATAGAGAAATGTCTGGGAAGCCCCAGCTATTCTGGCCTCCATCTATTTATATCTTTTCAACTGAAGTGCCAGACATGCAAGTGAAGACACTCTGAAGATAACTCCAACACCAGTCATTGTGTAACAAGCAAGAGACCCTATGTAAGAACTTTCTATGAGCCTAATCAACTTACAGAAACATGAGAAATAATACTAATAAGTAATGGTGACTGTTTTACCTCACTAGGTTTGGGTGGTTTGTTATGCAGGAGTTGGTAAATGGAACTAGAGTGTTAGTCCAAGTACTCGACCTATGAAGAATAGGGCATAGTTATGAAAACCAGGTTTCTCTGAGGAGGGCTTGCTTGGCTCTGCCCCCATTAACTTTGCAATCTTAGAGAGGACACTTGAACAAATTCTTCAAATCACAGATTTCTCATTTATAAAATGTGAATGATGACACCCTGTGAGCAGGGTTTTCGTGTGATTAACTGAGAAAAAAAATAGGGGGAATCTCTAGGTACTGCAAAAACTGTAAGGACCTGGTTAGCCAGAGGGAGCTATTTAGTTGTAAACTTAGATTGACCCTTCCCCCCCCAGAGGAACTTACTTGCAAAACCCAGATACAAGGGCGGGCCAGGTCAGATGGAGACATCCAATCAGTAGGGCGCGCATATATTTACTACCTTAAATTGAAATTCAGTTGGCCACCCATATTGCCCACCTAGCATGACTGTGCAGTTTTCCCTGTTTACTGCAATCCCATTGGCCACCTGTGTATAAGCCAGGCTCAACCACCTCTATAAAAGTTAGTCTGTGAGGCTGGGGTAGGGTTGTGGTCATCTGGGGTTCGTCGTCGGGGTCGTTGTCTCCTCTTTGTAAGAGACGACCCTGACCTGTCGGATTGATTCTCAATGCATTGATTCTCGATGCTTGGTGTGAAATAAAGTTTTGCTTGACCTTTGCTTTGCATCAGTCTAGTTCCTTTGATCACGAACCCTAACAAAAACAACATAAAATTTTGATTTATTATTGTCATTTTTTAAAAGATTTTATTTATTATTTGACAAAAATCACAAGTAGGCAGAGAGGCGAGGTAGAGAGAGAGGAGGAAGCCGGCTTCCCACAGAGCAGAGAGCCTGATGTGGGGCTCAATCCCAGGACTCTGGGATCATGACCTGAGCCAAAGGCAGAGGCTTTAACCCACTGAGCCACCCAGGTGCCCCTATTATTGTCATTTTTATGATGAGAAGCACTTCCCATGAGTGAATTCCTTGGGAGTTTTCAAAAAACTTGGCCAAAGCTGTATCTTTGGATGGTTGAGGTTTGGGGGAAGGGAGTCTACTTCTGCCCAGGTTATCAAAATTAATATCTTAATGTCTTATTGCATTTTTCTAAATGCATTGACATGTAAAAATCACAAAGGGAAATGATGGTATCTTCTCCATACTAAGGAAAATTTCAGGAGGACATAGGACTGGAAAGAAGAGACATGTTGTTACATTTAAGATGAAAGTCCAGTAAAGAGTTACAGTTGAAGATTAATTTTTTTTAATGAAATATCAGCATTCATGTCACCATGGTATGCATTCCTAATGATCAGGTGACTTGCTCGCCATCAGATTCACACATTGTTTGATTGTTTTGTTTTTCCGTAGCCAGGTGGGGTTTGTGATGATGATTCCATGACAAGTTATACGACTCAGCAGATTTATGACCAATAAGTAGGAGTGGCAATACAGTGTGACAAGTACCTCAATCTACAAAATCAGATGTGCTAGAAGCAATATCTTATTTTTCTCCCACTCAGCTTAATTTTCATGTGAGCACCCATTCTACTTCTCACATGGTGGCAGAAAGTTAATCACAGTCCATTTGTGTTTTGTTCTATCCAGGATCGCACCTGATATTGGGGCTGTTTAAAATACTGGGAGAGTAATGCAATCCTTAGATGTCATTGGCAGTGGACAGACTTTGTCCCTCACATTGAGAGATTACATCACTGCCTAAAATGCAGTGGTTCTTAAACTTTAGTTGTCATCAGAATCATCAGGAAGCTTGTTAAAGCATGGATGGCTGGGCTTTGCTTCCAGAGTCTCTGACTTGATAGATCTGGTGGCGAGAAGGGGTTGAGAAATTTGCCTATCTACCAGGATTCCAGACGATGCTCATGTTGAACATTCACCACACTTTGAGGACCATTAACCTTAAAAAGAAAAAGTGAGACCTGCCTAATTTATCAAGACCCTAACTTATTTTAGGAAAAGATTCACCACAAGAATCCCCCTTGCTCTCTATCAAACACCAGCAAATGAGAAAGGTATATCTCAGGAGGATTTCCAGGAAAGGACTAAGTGCATTTCAGGATTTTAGCTTTAATGTACCTTAGGTCATTCATTCATTCATACACATACATCAGAAGCTATCAAACAACTCAATAAAGTGTTACCTGAATCAAGAGAAAAGCTTGGTTTTTCCTCTTTATCACCCTACTTACTGACAGAATGGATCACATGTCCCATACTGCATTTAGAAAAAAATAGAGGTTTTCGCCTATGATTTGAACAATGAAATCTATCCCATCTTTATCTCCTGGATTTGAAGCATCCACCACCAAATGTAATTTATTGTTTTGCTTTGTATCTACAATTCTGATATGAATCTTGAACAGTCTAGGTACAAAATAGGTAGATAGGTAGGTAGATAGATAGGTAGAGATATGATAGATTGAGATAGAATGATCAGATAAACAGATCAGATATATAGCTATAGATATGTAGATTTTTTAAAAACTCTGCTTCTTTTGAGGTGGGGAAAATGGCCACCCATCTGTCTGTAAGTGCTTTCTCTCTGTTTCGTTCTCTTCAGTCTATGAGTTACATATTTTATAATTCCATTCTGAACACCCAATCCCTTAATTTGTTGGGGTTTCTGTGGTATCTGTCAGGCCTATATTGTGTGCTTTACTGGTTTGAAATGTAGTCTATTTAAAGATGTTCTTTTTGGGAGACAAAAGAGAGAGGTACAAATACTATAATTGATCATGAAAATTTTCAAAGTGTACTTTTGAAATAAAGAACAAGACCCCCTACTTTAGATAAATACACACACACACACACACACAGGTGGGAGTTCCTTGGTGCTCAGTTTTATGTTCTCTTCTTACTCTATTTGGCCTTATTGCTAGGATTGATGACTGACACACGTCATGTGACTTGATTAAAAAAAAATCACGCAACATCTAGCACCCATGTGTTCTAGAGGCAAACACATTAATGAAGTAGAGGTCTGGCTTTGGAGTCACACACTTGGGTTAAAATTCTGGCTATATCAAGTGCAAGCTATGTGAGCTTGGGTAAGTTAAATAGTTTTGATGAAGTCCCAGAACCTAAGTCAGGTTCGGTGGGGTGAGGAGGTTCGGAGCCGACGACTAAAGAAAGAATTCTTAAGACGTCGTTGGTGCAAAATGGTGGTTTATTAAAGCACGGGGACAGGGCCCGTGGGCAGGAGGAGATGCGGCTGCCCTGGGTTGTGAGGGTAGGCATGTTATATACCCCACGGTTGGGGGGAGGTGGTGAAGTGATGGGAGGTTTCAACAGAGTTTTCACATGTTAGGGAGGGCCTACAAGGTGCCGGGGGGAGGCCTTGCCCTTATGGCTTGATCAATGTCGTCTTTAGGTCAGGCATTAACGTCAAGATAATTGGGAGATTCTTGGTGGGGTATTATGATCCTGCTGTCATTTACATTCCCTTCTACCTCAGTCTCCTCCAGTTTATGGTGGGAGGGAGACATTAGGGCTTCAGGAACCGAGAGTTATTTGCCTCTGGAAATTTGTGCTATTGATAAGGTAACCTCCCTGTTTAGGTCTCTAGGACACCTGTAGAGCAAGGGAGATTCCTGCTCTGCAGGATTGCGATCCCTGCAAGTTAACTATTTATCGTTTTATGGCAGTCAGGGGTGCCTGAGGAATGCTACACATATGGAGGGGAGTGGGTGAAGAAGGGGTGCAAAGCGCCAGCTTCTTCTTTGTCCTCAGCCAGCCTCCTGCTCCCTCATCATTAACGGCCATGTCACTTCACTTCTCTTGCTTCAGTAAGATGGGGATGATGGGAATGACAATTTTTGTTTTCCAGATGTGGCCATTGGTAACATATATAAAATACTTAGCACGGTATCTGCACAAACACTTAAATCATAGCCGCTTTACTCTGTGTCCTTTTGCCCTTTCTTTCCTGCCATTTTTCAATTTCCACAGAGATTAAAATCTTTTCCTGGCCACTAGGTGGAGAAAGCAAGCCTTCTATAGTAATTGAATTAAACACAAAGACAAATCATCCTGACCTAGATACTACAGACATTTTTTTTCCCCTTCCTGTTCTTCAGAACTTCAGAGGGCATGAACAGGGAATCCGGAGAGATGTTTGGGGAATTCTTGAGCAGTTCACAATGAAAGTGTTGGAGTTTTGAGCATGGTTCTGCCTTCAGGCTCTAGATTTCACTCAATGATGGTCCTATGCAAATTATAAAGTTCACAGTCAGCTTCCCAGCACCTTCCTATCCTCCATGACTTAATCTCTTTGCACTTCAAATAAGCACCTGTCCAGTATTCTTTTCATTCTCAAGTATTATGTAGCTACTGATTTCTAGGGACATCTGCATTTTGAAATGAATTTCCTTAATAGGTTTCCTTTCTTTAACCTGTTTTATCGTAGTTAAGAGAATCCACTGTACTTACTTCATAGAGCTGTATTGAGGATCAGTTAGTTAATACATTTGAAATCATTTGTGAACTTTAAATTCCATAAAAATAAAAAATTTTTCTTATAGTGAAGATATAAATTCTGCTTTGAAAGGAGAAAAAGAAAAAGAAAAAGAAAAAGAAAAAAGATGAGAAAGCCAAAAGATTCTCGAGAAAAAAGTGCAGGTTGCAACCGGACGGAGTGATCTGAAAGCATACGGTTGAAGCTTTGCTGTTAATCAGCTGTAGGTCTGGGTGGTAAGGGGAAAGGGATCTGCCCTTATGGACCCTTTCATGCATTTCAAAGTTTTCCAGAAGTTCATCAACATTCACCACTACATCCCCACCCAACTGCAAGTCTACAGGCATTTTTAGGTAAGAGCCTTACAGGCTCTTGCTGAAAAGGCTCAGGCACTCCTCCAAGCTCCATATTTCCTTGGCTTATGCTTCTCATCTTCTCAACTCGTTCTAAAAGGCTCTTTGCATTTGCTTTTATTCTTATTTTTGCCCTTTCTGCATTGACTCTTCAGATGATCAGCTATTTGCAATGTTAACTCATTCTAGTCTTTGGCATCTCCATGAGAATGATCTCATTAGCTCCCAAAACTGCAGCTACCACCCACTTCCTTGGCCAACTTCTTATAATCCATACTATTCCAGCAAGAACCTCATGATTATCTTTTATATGAGGATGCTCAGGCAGGAAGCACCCAAAGATTTTTCATTTTATCCATATTTTTACTTATAGTACAGAATTTTCCGTTTTCTATAATGGAAAATAACTAAGTTGTGCACCAAATTTCCAGCCTGTAATTCACGTAACTGTATTGCAAAAACAAAACCAAAATTTAAAAAACATCTCATGCTTTTTAAACTGTAGTCTCATTTGCTTTTCCTCTAGTGCTCTTCTTGGTACTTTTGTTGTTCTTTTGGTTTTCCTATGTGATTTAAGGAGTGAAAAGGCTAGGGAGAAATTTTAGTTTAATGTTCAGTAAATTTCCACTCTAGGACCTGCACAAAAGTTCCCACAGGCAGCCAAGAGCATTGCTGGAGCCCTAGAATGCTATTGCATTTAAATGTGGTTTGAAATAGCACACTATTTCCACTAAATTTACTTTTAATGCATCTCATAGAATGATCATTTTTGCATAACACACACACACACACACACACACACACACACACACACACAAGCATCCAGGGCCTGACTCTTAATCTCACAAAGCAAACTGAGGGTTGCTGGGGGGAGGGGGGTTGGGAGAAAGGGGGGTGCGGTTATGGACATTGGGGAGGGTATGTGCTTTGGTGAGTGCTGTGAAGTGGAAGTGTGTAAACCTAGTGATTCACAGACCTGTACCCCTGCGGATAAAAATATATGTTTATAAAAAATAAAAAATTAAAAAAATAAAATAAAAATAAAAAATTAAAAAAAAAGATATAAATGTAAATCCCATAGATTTTTCCCTATAAGATTTTCTAGTTCTCAATTTATAGTGTTAATTTGCAATCATCATGTTCTATATGCACAAGACATTCGTATACGATATTTTAATATCTTATGGAGGACTTCCCCCAAAACAAACTCTGGGGCAAAGATTTGAACATAAGGATTTTATCAAGATTACAAGTAATATGGGTAGGTGAGGGAAAAAGAGATACAGGGAAGAGAAGCAGACAACAAAGAGTATGTTATATACCCGGCTCCCACAGGGACAACTGGAGTTTAATATTGTGGAGAAACCAGAAATGATGCAATATGCAATCTTCAGTTTTATCTTGTGAATTTTTATCCCTAGACCTATCAGTCATTGGTCAAGGACTTCTGGAGGAGAAGAGATGTAAATTCTCAGCCTTTCCTATCATCCTCACATAGGAGCCAAGTGGATTTTCAGCAGGTCTCCAACAAAAATGCAGGTGTTGGCCATTGAAAGACACGCTGCTAAGCCGAAATGGTGAGGTGGACCAAAATAAGAGGGGTGGAGCACTGACCTGTCTGTTATACTAACCTCCTGGCAAAAATTGCTAATCATGTATCACAGTCCATATCCGTGCCTACATTTATATCAAATCCCTCAATTAAAAATCCAGACATAGTCAATTCTATCTCAATAAAGCTGAGAAAATATTAGTATGTAATCTCCTCTCTCCAAAAATTCCCAGACCCGCACAGATGGTTTCACTGGAGAATTCTACAAATCATTTTCCAGAGCACTAATAACAATTTTATAAAATCTCCTCCAGAAAATAGGAGGAAATACTTCCCAATGTATTTTGTGAGACCATAATTACATTAATACCAAAACCAGACAAAGTCAGTACAGAGATAACTGCAGACCAATGTAACTTAAGAACTCAGATTTTAAAAATTCTCAACAAAAAATTAACAAACTGAATCCAATAATGCAGTCAAATGCTCTTCCCCTGAGCTACACCCCCTAAATCCAATAATGAATAAGACTTACACACCATTGTTAAATGGGATTTATTCTAAGCATGCAAAACTGGCTCAGCATTTGAAAACTGATCAACGTACAGGTTAAGAAGAATCATATAATCATATCAATTGGTGCTTTACGCTTATAAACACTTGACAAAATCTAACATCCATTCATGATAAAAACTCTCAGCAAGTTAGGAAAGGAGGGAATTCCTTCGACTTGACAGAAAGTATCTACAAAAACCCTATAGTTAGCATCATTTTCTATAGTGAAAGACTGAATTCTTTCTCCTAAGCACAAGAACCAGCCAACGACATCTGCTCTCACCATTTATTAAATATAGTACTGGAAGTTCTTTCCACTGTAATAAGGAAAGAAAAAAAATTAAAAAAAAATGAAGATGGAAAAGGAAGAAGCAAACCTATCTCTATTTACAGATGATTTGATCCACATAGAAAATTCCAAGAAATCTACAATCCCCCAAACCTGAGAACTAATTAGTGAGTTCAGCAAACTTGCCAAATAGATCAACACCAAAAAAAAAATCCTTCCATATAATAAGAGCAAAATGCAGAAGTTGAAATTTAAACATGATGTGATTATAGTCATTCTCATACTTTGGTATACACTTCTAAAAAGTTCAGGTTCTGTATGCTGAAAATTACAAAATGCTTTTTAATTAAAGAAGAGAATAAACTGTGTTCATGGACTATAAGGGTTCAACACATTAAAGATTTCTATTCTCCAAACTGCCCTCTAGGGTTATTGTAATTCCTTCCAAATCCTAACGAGAGTTGGTTAAGATTATTGTAAAGCTTACATGGAAAGGCGTAGGCCCAAGAATAGCTAAAATAATCTTGACAAAGAGGAATGAAGTGGGAGGAATCACTCTACTTCCTCAGGTTAAGACTCACTGTAGAGCTATCGTAATCAAAAGTTTGTGGTATTGGTGGAGGAAGAGATCAATAGACCAGAATAGAGAACCTATAAATAGATTAATAGAACAGAATATAGAACCCATAAATAAGCCCAAACAAAAATGCATGACCAATTTTTAAGTGAAAGTGTAAAAAATTAATTGGAGGAGGAAAAGCCTTTCAACAAATGGTGCAGAAGCAATCAATCAGATATTCAGAGGCAAAACATTTTTCTTAAAAATTTTAATTTAAAAAATCATGAACCTAAAGGCAAAATGTAAAACTCTAAGTATTTGGGAAAGTTAAAATAATTCCTCTGTTTTATGTTGTATAACTAAAATATGTCACTTTCCTTTCTCTTGACAACATTGTATTTCATTTCATTTCTTTTAAGAAGCACAATAGAGTCATGGGTGACCCTGCAGTTCGTGGAGTTCAAATACTTGGGTGTGCATTGTAGCTCTTCTACACACCATCTCTGTGACTCTGAGCATGTAAGTCTTCTGTCCTTCAGTTTTCTAATCTGTGAATGGGAATAATAATACCAGCCTTGTTCACAAAAGGAGGTCAAAGGGGTTATGTCAGTCAACATGAAGGCTTATAGAATACTCCCCAATACATGGAAAGAATTCTGAAAGTCTTAGCTGTTTTCTAATACATAGTTTTGAATATTTTCTTACATTATTCACTAGAAGGATGTTTCCCAAACCCATATGTTAAAGATCTATTGACTGAAAGAAATAAGAACACTTCTTCTTCTTTTTTTTAATGGCTTGCATACACAGGGAGGTGATGCAACATTTTTGGATGATTTCAGTATCTTTTTTCCCCAACAAAAGCTGTTTCCAAAACTATTTTGCCCGTGAAATAACATATTTGGATTATTAGAAGAAAATAATAGATATCCGTCTGAGATCTCAGCTTGGTACAGAGGGCAGAATTGCTTTGCAACAGAAATCAAAGTGGAAATATAAAGTGAGAAAAGATTAAATATAGATAATATAATTATGCACTGAGTTGAGAACAATACCAATAACAGTAGTGCTTTAGAAAATGGACTTTCCCCCACTCATATTGAAATCCATTTCTAAAGTTTATGATTCAGGACATATAGCTTCCAAATTAAATATTTCTTTCCTGGTTCTGAGAAATAGTGTTTTTAAATCAGGAGTCCGTTTCCTGAAATAACCTGATCTTTACAGTACCTAGTCAAAACTAGGAGAAAATGTAATTTATTCTCATCACATGGTGACTTTCAAATGATTGTTCAGTCAATGCATTTATGAGTTTGCATTTTATTTCCTTGGTATCTATTCAAACTCTATGCTTTGCTTTCATGGACACTCTAAAACCAAAGTTAAAATTGATTTCTATTTTGCGTAATCAACCTAATGTCTAATCCTCTTTTTTGGCATTTGCATGGTGTTTCTTTCTCTAAAATCCTGGTCAATTTCAAAATTATCTCTGATTGTTTTCCTACTTATAAACCTTTTACTCTACTCATCTATACTGTTATCATTGCTAGCTAAGAACAGACTAGTTTGTCTTTTTTATTTTTTTTAGTTTATTCTTCTATATATGCAATTTTTGGCTTCTTACAGATATTTTAGAACCGGCATTATATTAATAGCAATTAATTAGTTTGATAAGTCTTGTTGCTATTGTAATTCCAAGATATTTGATTATCTCTTGTTAATTTGGCACCAGCACTACTACTCTCTAAGGCTAGGAATTGTATTTCCCAGAATCCTCTTCAACTTACCGTTCCAGGTTGGTTTTTGCCAATGAAAGGAACACTTGTCTGATTTGAAAAGTGGAAGCAAAGCAGAAGCCATTATTTTCTGGAAGAGGGCATAGCCAGATGTTTGGGGAGACATGTTTCACAGCAGCTTCCTGGTGAGCTCCAGAAGATGAAGCACTTTTATTTTTATTTTATTTTTTTAAAAGATTTTAGGTATTTATTTGACAGAGAGAGACATAGTGAGAGAGGGAACACAAGAAGGAAGAGTGGGGGAAGAAGAAGAAAGCTCTTCACTGAGCAGCGAGCCCGATGCAGGGCTCATCTCAGGACCCTGGGATCATGACTTGAGCTGAAGGCAGATGCTTAATGACTGAGCCACCCAGGCACCTCAATGAACATCTTTTCAACTAAAGCAAATGGTGGGATCTTCTCAGTGATTCTCAAGAGTTACAGCAGCATCTAGAAAAATGTTGAAGGATGACCAAATGTGGTGCTTCAGCCTGAGGTTTTCAGTATCAATTCCTCTGCTATCTCCCCTGTGCTTTCATAGTAGCTTGCTGACTGTCACTCTCCTAACTACCACACGAATCCCTGACTGTATTAAATCTGTTATGTCTGGAATACATAGAGTTACTCTGTTTTCTTGACTGAACTTACTGATACTTGAAAGTAGTATCCCAAATATATCCATAAGTCCTCATCAAGTATCCTAGCTGAGTCCATAAAAAAATGTGTTCTTCCTTGTAGTACCTGCCACGTTGTTCTTCACTTAAGGTTACCATATAACTTCCAAGATTTCCAGGATCCACTAGGATGCCATCTCCCAATTGCTCCAAACTGCTGAGGATGACATCTTAAAATCTCTAAGGTGCCAAGGCTGAGTAGTAATCCATGTAGAAGCAGGACAATGCCACTATTCCTCTGTTTAAAGTAAAATGTCAACACTTAAACATCAAATTGAACATCAAACATCAACACATAAGCAACATCTATGGCCAGTGTTTCACAAAGTCACTCATGATAAAATCAATGTTGACATCTGTCTGCTGCTCATCACTTTTTTGGACTCAACATGTATGGAGACACCATATTGTATCCTCAGCCCTCTCTCCTTGGCAGAATTCCTACCTTGATGCTTTTATCCTTGAAAGCTATCATGCATAGTGACTTTGGTCAGATTAGACACTTAAGTTGCTTTGTTCTGCCCAGCATTGGCCAGAACTTCAGCTAGAGTGGTGACTTCACTTAGTGAATATATGTCACTAGTTATTTTGACATCAGTGGTTAGAAAATTCAGGAGCAATAGTGAAAAGAAAACTGGAACATGCTTCTTGGGAAAAGCATAATGGTTAAGGCTAGAGGCTTAGGGTAGATTCCCAAGGCTTACATGTTACCTAAACCATTTTACTCACTGTGTGTATTGGTTAAGTTACTTAACCTCTTCGTGTTTATCTGTAAAATTCATAGAATAAGAGTATTCACATAATAGGGCTATTATGAGGACTATCTTAATTATGATGGATACTTTTTGTGTGTGTTCACTT
Organism: Mustela nigripes; assembly: GCF_022355385.1. Lineage (NCBI taxonomy): Eukaryota > Metazoa > Chordata > Mammalia > Carnivora > Mustelidae > Mustela > Mustela nigripes. The sequence continues at coordinate 73,710,838 of NC_081558.1, read as the reverse complement.
TAAGTAATTTTGGCAAAATCCCTTTACATGGTTATGTTTCGGAATCCTCCACAGAAGTTCTATTAGCTCTTCTTACTCTAATAATCTATGGATCTGTGTATACTCTTTTTGTCTACTACGGCTATTATCAAATTGGAAAACAACAACAACAATCCAGACGGATTTTATCCATATCCAGGAAAAGCTGTATTGAAACCATTGATCTCATCACTGAACTGCATGCTGGACAGTAAATTTTGAAAGTAGATCTTAAACAGTGGGGAAAGAAAGAAAAGAAAATAGTCCCTCAGTTGAAAATGTCCTCTATGACTAAGTGGTGTGAAAACAGATCACTACAAATCATCATCAAACCTTTCCTACAATCACTGCAAATAGAACCTATGAATTTGCTCTCCAACTAACTCTCAAGTGATACAGATGCTATAGGTCACTGGATCACAAGTTCAGTATCACTGGCTTAGACTATTTGCTCGGATCCTTTGCTGGCAAGGAGAAGTACTTCAAACACTGCCTTACATATACAGATGCAGGACCTTGTTCTTCCTTGGTCATAAACAAAATTCATAGCATTGTTGTTGTGAGAATACATGGGAGAAATTTGTACTGAATCTTGAACAGGAAGTAAAATTTCAAGAAAAGAGAGATGGTGGAATAAGGAATAACTCAGACTTACTGAAGGGGAAAAATCAGGCAGGGAAGCATGGCAGAAACTGGACGTTGGTCCAGGTTGACAGAATGGATCATAACTGTATTCAACACAGCATGTGACTACTTATTTTCCACACTAATTGTGTGCTAGTCAAGGAATCACTTCCATGGCCATGTTTCATGTTTATAAACAGAAAGAAAATTTCCATTATTTAAAGATTTAGGTTTTATTTTTAGCCTTAATTTTAAACATGGTTTATCATTCTAAGAATGCCAAAGGTAAAATAAAATATTCCTGTCTTCTTATTTTCATGCAGTGTTGCTGATAAACATGAGACACAAAGACCATTGTTTAATATTACATTTCAAAAGCATTCCCCATCTTGACACTTGCCCAAGGAGACTGACCTAAATGGTGCATGCACAGGAACTCCCTTGACCTCTGTCTCCTCACTGGGGATGCAGACAACAGCAGAAAACTAGAGAGTGGCAGGGTGTGTATTCCTCCCTGTTGTAGCAGAGTGGCTTGGACTTTCTTCTAAAGGTCACAGCCTGTCTTAGTCCATCAGAGCTTCTATAACAATATACCATACACTGAGTGGCCTATAAACAACAGAAATTTCTTTCTCACAGCTCTGGAAGCTAAGGATTCCAAGATCAAGGCATTGGCAGATTCCATGTATGATAAGATCCTGTTTCCTGGTTCACAGAAAACCATTTTTCAACTGTGTCCTCACATGGCTGAAAGGGGGTAGGGAGCTCTTTAGAGTTTGTTTTAAAGGACACCAGTCCCATTCATGAGATCTGTAAGCTCATGACTTAATCACTTCTTAAAGTTCCCCCTCAAAACACCATTACCTAAGGACAAGGTTTCAACATCCACATTGATCCACATACTCAGTCCATACTCTCTCTGTGGTCTCAAAACTTCTTTCCCTTGGCCTTTTTGATAATGGTGTTCCACTCTCACTAGGTTTGGGAAAACTCTATGAGTTTCTCTATGAGTTTCTGTTTACCTTGAATATACCTTTTGACTATTAGGGACTTGGGATTTTCTAAAAGTGATGGTAGTATGAAGAGATAGTCTCTCCCATGATCAAGGTAGATATAGTCCCTTGTAGTCTGGCAACCCCAAGCCAGTGGAGACCATAGTTGGGCAAGAGCCCATGATTAATTTACAATTCATTATATGGATACATTTCTTCAGAATAAAATATATGCAAAGCATTATCAAGGCTTGTGAGTATAAAGAGTATGAAGGGTGGATAGAATCCTAAAAACCACGTGTGTTTCTAAAAACCTTGAAATTTAGAGGAAGATCAATTTGCATGCACAGAATGATATCCGTATGGCACCAGTAAGGAATGAATGTAGCCCACTGGGCCTGTTACACCAGAGAAGGACAGGGACTCTGTTAAACATGCACCAAATTTAAGTTACCAATCAGGACAACAGTTGCACATTAGCTTCTATTTAAAAATTCCAACCTCTAGGTGCTATTGGTGTTTAATGGATCTTTCCATAGTTAGTGAGCTGTGGCACAGACCAACCAGCAGAGACATTTTTTAATTCCATTCTAGGAAGAGTGGCTGGTGAGAGCGCTTTTATAAAGCTTGGGCCAAAGACAGCAATCAGGTTTCTGGGCTCCTGGGACATAGAGGAGAAAGGAAAAGAGAGTGGACCAAAGAGCATTTGCTAGTTTTATTTGTGAAAATCAATTCCAATTACTACAGAGCTTCTTTCCTAAGGGAAGGAAAGAAAAACTTGAAAAGGCAAAGTGTTACAGTAAAAATATTTTTTTGAAATGTTCAACTTCTCTCTTTCTTGCAACTTTTCCAGTATGTCACTCTCTCCATCTCAGGCTTCATCTAAACTTTATTTTCACCCTCCTTCCCATCAGTTCTTCTGGATGAATAAGTTCACTTTTCTCTTCTTTTCCTCAAGTGTCAGGTATCAGGCACCTGCACTTCCTTTCTTTTATCCTGTGTTGTTTTTCATCTATAAGATATCTCATTCTCTTCCACAATAAAAAGATTATTTCCTTGACGAGCCCAAGCATAATCCCATAGTCCAAATTCATTTAACATTTACTGACTGCTTCCTATGCTCCAGACACTGTCGGATGCACTGAAAATGCAGAAAGACACTATTGAATTAATTAGGTTTTTAAAGTAGGCTCCACACCCAGTGTGGAGCCCATTGCAGGGCTTGAACTCATGACCCTGAGGTCAAGACCTGAGTTAAGATAAAAATTCAGTCACTCAACAAACTAAGCCACTCAGGTACCCCAGAAAGACACTTTAAATAAATAAAGAATGAAGGGGTGCCTGGGTGGCTCACTCAGTAAAGGGTCTGACTTCGGTTCAGGTCATGACTCCAGGGTCCTAGGATTGAGTCCTATGCCACTCTTCCTGCTCAGCAGGGAGCCTGTGTCTCCCTTTCCTTCTGCCCCTAATTTGTGCTTGCCATTTCTAGTACTCCCTCTCAAATAAATAAATAAATAAAATCTCTACTAAATAAATAAATAAATAAATAAAATGAATAAAAAACTTCAGAAATGATAAATGTTCTAAGGAGGTGACATTTGGGCTGATACCCAAGTGTTGAGAAGTGTTTAGTCTTGCGGAGATCCAGAGGAAGAATCTTCAGAGCTGAACATATCTACATACACGAACAGAGACAAATACACCTGCTTATATACATGAATTATACATACCTAAGTAGACATAAACTTTTTTGACCTTCACTTCCCAACATTACCTATTAAAGGACTTCCTTTTCAGTACCCTTTGTCCAGGTACTGTGTTTCCCTGATGCTCTAACATAAGACAGAGATTAGCCTGGCTTATATCATCTTAGAATGGTCTGATTTTATGTTGCCCAGAGGAAGCCTGTGGGAGTTGGGATAAAGTATGTCCTTGGCCAGCTTCCAAATGGGCACTTTAGACACAGTTACAAGGGAAATTAAAATCTTCCCTGACCCCCAAATTTACAATCTCTTGCCAACTCCATCTCCCTAATTCCTTACCACCACAAAAACTTATATTATTGGATGAGGAAATAGAAAGTTTTATGAGAAAAATCAACCTGATACTCTAAACTTACTCTTAACTCTGCTATTCCTGGAAGATACCTTCCTGCTCTCCCCTTTTGGGCTCTTGTATCCTGTGATTTGTGCCCTAGAAGCACTGAAAAATCCCAACTACTTCATCACCTTGGCAGGAATGGTATTCCTTGTGTCTCCTATCTCCTTCCATGACCAAGTTCAACAGATCAGATGCTATTTCAAAATGCACTGGTTTTACCTTTCAACCAAGAGAAAGGTGAAATCAATTATTCTAAGACAAAAAAAAAAAATTGTTGTAGGAAAATGAAGGACTCCAGGGCATCAGTTGCCAAGAAATATGAACTAGAATAGCTTGGACTTTTGATCTCTGCCTGCTGATTAAGCTGGAAACCCAAAATAGACTCTCTTAATACCATCTGTGACCTCCTCAATCCCTTAGCTTTTCTCCTCCTATGCAAGCCATGTTACTCAAGTTTTCTCTTTGAAAATCGCTAGCCAATGACTTTTCAGTTAACAATGCCCAATTGTCATTTGACGGTCTCATCCTCAAGGTTCCAACAGTTGCTCTCTCAGGCACTTGCTGTTCTACCTCACTTCATGCAGTCAATAGTGTTTTTCTGTTTGTCTTTTTATCTCCCAGAATCCTCCTGTTAAGTCTCACTCACTGATTTTTCTACTATACCCGATTAATTTGGGGGTGTCCCTTTCTCTCTGTGTGTCTCATCATCAGTGATGTCAAATATCGCCTCAATGAGAATGACCCTAAAAGCTAAATCTGGAACTTTAATCACTAATGACCCAGCTCTGCATTGTCAATAGTTTGCCCGTATCTGGTCCAAGATATTTCTACCAGCACCTTGTCCATTTCTAGCCTCCTTAAGGCTTTCAGCCTGGGCATAGCATCATTTCAGCCATTAGCATCATTGTACAAAAAAGTGACCACGCCCCTTCCTACCTCACTTGCTTGCCCTCTGTTTGATCTCCTGCATGCTTTCGCATATGCTTTTTTGATGTGCTGCTCTGTGACTTCCTCCCCTCCTTTCCTTTCTTATAATCCTGGTTATTGGTCTTTCATGGGTTGTCTTTCGTTCTTTCTTTTTTTTTTTTTTTTTAAGATTTTATCTTTAAGTAATCTCTAGACCCAATGTGGGGCTCAAACTCGTAACACCCAGATCGAGTCACGTGTTCCACTGACCGAGTCAGCCAGACACCCAACGTGGTAAATCTTTTAGTTGAAATTTCCAGTGGGCTCAACAACTTTTCCCACCCTAATGAAAAAATCTGTCCTCTTTAACAGAACCTGGACTTTAATTAACATGTGAAATATGGGCCTATTATCTTCATCTCAAACCCAGATGCATGTCTCTTATTTCTCATTCTCTTCATGGAATCAATATTTTCCCTATCTTTCAACTGCAAAATTCAATTCATCTTTGCTCCCTTAACTCTTTACTGCTTCAAGGTATTCAATCAGCCAAATTCTGTTATTTTCCTTTCCAACTTCTGATCCTTAGCTTCACTTCAAACCACGAAAATCTCTAAATAGTGATCTTCCATACAACTTATGCTAGTGCAGACTTCTTGACAACTGTAGGCAGAATTTGGCTTATTCTAATTGCAAATGTACATCATTATTTGCACTTTTGCTACTTAGAAGACAGTCAGATTATTAGCTTTTTGAGGTCAAAAAGAAATAGGAACTTATATGTATTTTTTTTCTCTTCAGCATTTTTTTTCTCTTCAATAACAACCCAATAAGAAGTTGTAACTGGTTGTTTTAAGCAGTATTCTATCACTTTGGGTATGTTGGGCTTCAGTTGAACAAAACATAGGCCTCTCTAGCTAATTTAAGCAGAAAGTGGTTAATAAAGAGAATCAGATGAATAAAACATTGGTAGAAGGTCTTGGGTCATGGGCTGTACCCTGGATACCTTTGAATTCAGCACTGTGGAATTACTTTACTGAAGGAACTGTAACCTCCATCAGGAAGTCACTAATGAAAATGTGAGCTCCGAAGCCAAACCAGTTTGTTCAGGTTCCAGGAATCATAAAGCCCCTGCCATGTCTCTCGAACTATGCCATGCCTACTAGATATCTACTGGGAAAAAATTATATACCTTGCTTCTTGGCACCCATGAAGACATTGATTTTTTGAAGATTTTATTTATTTATTTTTCAGATAGAGATAGCTAGAGAGAGAGAGAGCACAAGCAGGGGGAGTGGCAGACAGAGGGAGAAACATGTTCCCCATTGAGCAGGGAGAACAATGTTGGACTCAATCCCAGGATCCTGGGATTATGACCTGAGCCAAAGACAGATGGTTTAACTACTGAGCCACCCATGTGTCCCCCCCAAAATCACTTCGACTCTGTATCTGCTTTACTTTGGTGTTCTAAATATGTGTTCTTTACTTTTGTGTTCTCACAAAAGTGAGTCTGATTTGTTGATCCTAAAGACTTGGAATTCTAACTAGAATAAAAGCAGAGACATGTAATTATTGGCTAGTCATACTCTGGAGTATACTGGGGCATAAAAAATGGAGAATATATTATTGTTAAAAGCTAATCCATCATAAAAATAGAAATGAAAATGAAAACACAAATTCAAAAAGTTAGACACACCCCTACATTTATGGCAACATTATTTATAATAGCCAAGATATGGAAGCACCCCAAGTGTACATTCATAGATAAATGAATACAGAAGATGTAGTGTATATACACACACACACAAACACACACATACACACACACACACACACACTAGCATATTATTCAGTCATACCATTTGCAATGACGTGGATGGACCTAGAGGATATAATGATAAGTGAAATAAGCCAGACAGAGAAAAACAAATATATGACTTCACTCATATGAGAAATTTAAGAAACAGCAAAAAAAAAAAAAAAGAAAAAAGAAAAAGGAAAAAATAGACAAGCAAAAAAAGAGTCTCTTAACTAAAGACAACAAACTGGCGGTTGCTAGAGAAGTAGTGGGTGAGTGATGGGTGAAATAAAGGGGATTAAGAGTACACTTACCATGATAAGAACTGGCTGATGTATAGAACTGTTGAATGATTTTATTGCACACGTGAAACTGATAGAACACTTATGTCAATTATACTTTTATAAATAAATAAATAGCAAGCCAATACACCATAACCATGACAAGTATTTTGGAGGGATTTTTTTCCTGATTATAAAATTAATACAGTCTTTTTATTGAAAATAGTAAACCAAGAAAAGTGTAAAGAAGAAAAAGTTTAAATCCTTAGCTAGTATGGTTAGAGAAAATTATTAGAACTTATACAATCCTTATAATTCTATAATTATTAGAAAATTGTAATATTTATTTTTCCATGTATAATGTTTTTAAAACTTTGTCATTAGGGATCTTACATTTATTGATTGTTTTTAAGGCCTTTGTCATTTCAGGATTTCTGCTATGGAAAAATGATTTTGGTGCCCCTTTGCAATGAGTCTATATAGTATTATAAATGCCACTTAAAAAAATCTTCAATTTTCAGTTCATTTGGAGCCTCCAGATAGAAGTCAGAACAACAATAACCAAATGGTCATCAACTTTTTAAAATTTCCACAACAGATTGAATTCATAATATAATATTTTTCTTTACATTTTACTTTGTTTTGCAAAGTGATACAAAACACAGAAAAATATTAAATGATCTAAAGAGCATTATACATTTTAATTAATAGATGTAATAAATAGATAATATGTATGTATTGAAAAAAAATACAAGAAATTCTCTTGCTTAAGGGGGGGTTGGTTTGGATATTTAAAATAAAATTCTAAAAGTAAAATTCAAGAATTTCATCATAATTAAACCCAGTCTCCTTATATTTTTATTAATATTCCAAAATTGCTACCAATATTTGTGAAAATGAATGTTCCCATTTCACCACTATGACCTGCAAGAAAAAGAATATATTTGAAGAATTTAGCCTAAGTAAATATCTCTGGATAATCAAGTCTCACACTGATACTGCCACAATCAATGTGAAAAATCTGATCTATAACTAAAATGAGTTGAAATGATGAAACATTCATGAGTTGGATATACCACAAGGGTACAGGGGTTGGCTGGGGGAGGTGGGCTAAGAAAACAAAGCATATGATACTAACTTTCTTAACTATCTTCTTATTCTTTTTAAGAAATTGAATTGCTTGCCACTGGCATACTCAAACAATACATGATTGTTCAGGGTATGGGTGTAATATGGGCTGAAATGTGCTCCCAACTTTGCAAATTCATATGTTGAAACTCTAAGTTTCAGGATCTCAGAATGTGTCTATATTTGGAGGTGGGAGCTTTAAAGAGATAATTTAGTTCAACTGAGGTGGTTAGCACGGGCCCTAATGCAGTGTAACTGGTCTCTTTATAAGAGTAGGAGATTAAGACACAAAGAGACACACCAGGGATGCTAGTGCACAGACAAAGGTCAAGTAAGGACAAGGCGAAAATGTGACCATCTTCAAACCACGGAGTGAGCCTTTAGAAGAAATTAAGCCAGCCAACACCTTAACTTCAGTCTTTTAACCTCCAGGACTTTGAGAAATAAATATTCGCTATTGAAGCCACCTATTCTTTTTTTTTTTTTTTAAGATTTTATTTATTTATTTGAGACAGAGTAGATGAGAGAGGGGAGGGTCAGAGGGAGAAGCAGACTGCCCCCCTGAGCAGGGAGCCCAATGTGGGACTTGATCCTGGAACTTCAGGATCATGACCTGAGCCTAAGGCAGTTGCTTAACCAACTGAGCTACCCCAGGCACATGAAGCCCCCTATTCTGTGGTATTTTGTTACAGCAAACTGATAGAGGGAGGGAAAAAAGTAAAAATTCATAATTTAAATCCATAAATTTGATTACCCTCTTGGTATAAAAATGTTCTTTCCAAATGGAGGCAATTTTGCTCCCCTAGGGGACAAAGAGCAATTTCGGGAGACATCTTGGTTGTCACATTTAAAGAAGAGGGGTTTCTTACTGACATAGAGTGGATAAAGGCTACAGATGCTGGTAAACATCCTACAATGTGCAAAATAGTCCCCTTCCTCCATAACAAAGACTTAACCTGCTAGAAGTGTCAGTAGTGCTTAGGGTGAGAAACTTTTCTGTAATAGTGCAAGTTTAGGACAGGTTTGTGATTTGGGAATGAGGAGTTGAACTATTTTCTTGCTTGTTGAACCTACAAAGTAAGTTCTACAACAGTTAGTTATCTCGTGCCAGATACTTTGAACAGTTAGCTAGAGGATGCTTTCATTAATGAACTCCATCAGGCCAGTTGACCCTACCTGTGATGAATATACTAGACTGGGGAACTTTCCACTTTATAATTAGTGAGATGGAAACATTACTGCTATTTCTGTTCTCACAAAACATAGAAGGTAGAAACTAATTCCATGTGTCTGATGTATTCCCCTTTAAAGATGAAAGACAAATACTCATTCTTTTGCTCATTATTTACTAGAGATAAACTTATTAAACCAATTAATCATGGAAGCAAATTGAAAAGTGCTTAGTTAGTGACAAGTAATATTAAAACTGAGTTATAATAGGTTTTTTAAGACAGTGATTATGCAGTTGCTTGAAGCTTAATTTCTATCATTATGTGTTCTGATACTATTTTCCTTTTCTCTTCCTCCTTCACCTTTATCTATATCTATTTCCAAGGAAGAGCAAGAAAAGAAATGATGTTCAAACCTAAAAGGCTGAATTAACACATGGATGCTCTATTCCCTCCCTAGGTGAAGTTGGACCTTTGCATCTGAGACAGGCAGGGAACCAACAGATGGAAACGAGCTTTTTCTCTAATTGAAGCTAGAAGATAGAGGCAGCCAGCACTGAAATTGCCATGTCTCATCTGCTTCCAATTTACCAAATTGGGTCTTAACTGGAGACAGGGCATCATTTGGCTAACCTCTCTCTGAGATTCAGCAGAACAGAGAATAATCCCTGAAACTTTTAAGGTTGAGGATGACCACTGACTTGATTTAGTAGGGGAAAAGGGGGGGCTATCCCAGCTGTTTGCCTCAGGCTATATTTTCTTCCCCATAGTTATGACATTGGTTTTAAGGAGGTGAGGATTAAATGTTATAATTAAGAAAGAAAACTTGGGGGTGCCTGCGTGGCTCAGTCCTTAAGCTTTTGCCTTTAGCTCAGGTCATGATCCCGGAGTCCTAGGATCAAACCCCACATCGGGCTCCCTGCTCCATGGGAAGCCTGCCTCTCTCTCTTCCACTCCCCCTATTTCTGTTCCCTCTCCAACTATGCCTCTCTCTGTCAAATAAATAAATAAAATCTTGAAAGAAAGAAAGAAAGAAAGAAAGAAAGAAAGAAAAAGGAAGAAAGAAAGAGAAAAATTGTTCTCAAACTGAAGTATGTAGAAGTATGTGAACTAATATGATTTTCTATCTTCCTCTGGGAAATAGTTGGGTTAGTTAATAGTTAGATAGAGTTTAATGAGATTAAGTTTTCTTCTGGGGAGTTAGTTACTGATCTGCACAGTAAACTACTAATCAGAAGTTTTAAGATGTTTAACTTGATTTTTTTTCTATCTCTTTAATTTTCCATACAAATGAGAAATTTGGCTTGTATGCTTAGAATCTATTATTTTGCAGAAAATTTGAAATAAAACTTTAACACTTGCTTATTATTAATTTTCTTAGAGTTGTTTGTTTGTTTGTTTAGTATTCCATCCCAGCAAGAGACCATCCTCCTATAAGTTGGAAAGAAGGGACCATGAGCTTTATTGACTTGGCAAACATGAGACAGTACTCCAAAAGAGACTTAGATTTCCTCTTCTAGCCATGGTGAACTAACTGATACTGAACTTGATCTGTCACCATAAATAACTAGAAAATTCAGGGTTGTGGGAAGAAGACAAATAGTTGTTTTTCAGATATTGACAATCAAGCAATACAGACTGTGATTCCTGAATAAAGTAAAGAAATGATGTGAAACCAATGATTTTTTTGGCTCTGTGATTAGAAGTATTTTCTGGAAAATAGTGCAGGACATGGTAAATCCAAATACAGCATACAAATCTCACTGAATTAAAAAGGCATAAATCAAAGTTAACAGAAACTAAGGCAATTAGAATTTTGGGGACAGAGTGTGTAAGAGAGGGAATTATGCAGAAAGCGAACTCCAAAAGTTAGCAATAGTGGTCTCCTTATGTCTGTGGCTGAGTACCTAAATATGTATGCATGGTGCAAGATTCCACAGACTTAGTCTAGAAAGACAGATCTGTAGGATAAATAATATCCAGAGCTTATTTAAGAACATAGGGAAAAAAGAACAAATAAAAATAAACAAAACCTGAGACATATAAGACACCAACAAGTGTAATAACATGTGCAAAATATGACTCTTACAAGATGAAGAGAGAAAGAAAGGAACGGAAAGAATGTTTAGAGATAGAATGTCTGAAAATCCCCAAATTTGATGAGAAACATTCATCTGTACAAGCAAGATGTCCAGTGAATATGCAGTAAGATAAATTCAAGGAGACTGACATCTAGAAGCATTATAATAGACTATTGTAAGTAAAGAAGAAAGAGAGAATCTTAAAAGCAGCAAGGGAGAAGCAATACATTGCATAGAAGGGATCTTCAATAAGATTAACAATTGACTTCTCATCAGATAACAAGGATACAAAAATGCAATGGGATGCATATTCAACGTGTTAAAAAGACTGTCAACCAAGAATTCTGTATCCAACAAAACTATTCCTCGAATAAACAAAGGACAAATTAATACATCCTCAAATCAATACAAAGTATATTCATCACTAGTAGACCTGCTCTATAAAAGATATTAAGGGAAGTTTTTCAGATTTAGATAAAAGATACTAGATAATGAATCAACACCAATGAAAAAAGAACACAAGTAAAGGCAAATACATAGGTGGATATAAAAGACAACATGGTAACTTTTTGGTTCTCCTATTTTATTTAAAAAATTGATTAAAGCAATAATGATAAAACTGTGTTAATGGGCCTAAATTGTATTATTTGTATGGCAATGACAGCACAAGAAAGATAAAGAAATGAAAATATATTTGAGCACAATTTTCGTATACTACAGAAATTTAGTATTAATTCAAACTAACTTTTTGTAGGGTGCTTATTTTGATCTCCAGGGTAACTATGAATCTACATAATTGAAAAGAAGACAGAACCTGAAGAAAAAAGAAACAAAAAAGATATAAAAATACAGAAAATAAATAGTGAAATGGCAAATGTAAATCTTAAATACTCCAACCAAAAGGCACAGAATGGCAGAATGGATTAAAATCAAAATAAAACAACAACAACAAAAAAAACATGACCCACTGTGAATGGTCTATAGGAAATACACTTTGCACAAGTAAGTTAAAAATAAAAGAATGAAAAAATGATGTATCATGCAAACAATATTCAAAAGAGAGTTGGAGTAGCTATAATAAAATCAGGCAAATAGACTTTAAGGCAAAAAATTACTACTAGACACAAAGAATATTTAATAATGTTAAAGGGGTCACTCTATTAGAAAGATGTAACAATTATAAACATAAATGCACCTAATAAGGGAGCCCTAAAATACATGAGGCAAAAACTGACCGAGTTGAAAGGAGATCAATAAGGAAATAGAAGACTTGACAACACTAGAACCCAATAGACATATGTCGACTACTCCACCCACAATAGAGGAATACTACTTCTTTTCCCATACATATGAACATTCTTTTATATAGATTATAAGGTTGGCCATAATAGAGGTCTCAATAATTTTGCAAGGTTTGAAATTATACATTTCTTTTCCAACCATAGCAGACTGAAATTAAAAATCAATAACAGGAAAAAAAATGGGGAAATTGATGAATATGTGGAAATTAAAACATACTGTTATTTTGAAACCATACTCTTAAGTAACTAATGGGTCAAAAATATTACAATGAAAATTAGAAAATACATTGAGGTGAATGAAAACTAAACACAACATGCCAAAACATATAGGATGCAGCTAAAGCAGTGCCTAGAAGGATAATTATATGTGCAAATGCCTATTTTAAAAATGAAGAAGAAGAGGTAAAAGAGGAGGGAGGAGGGGGGGGGAGGAAAAGGAGGAGAGGAAGAAAGAGGAGGAGGAAGGACAAGGACAAGGAGAGGAGGAGGAGAAGGAAGAAGAGGAGGAAGAAAAGAAGTTAAGAAAAAGAAAAAGAAAAAAAGAATAAAAGAAAAGAAAAAAACTCAAACTACTAAAATTAAGACTGAAATATATCATGAGCATTACTATTGATTTTACAGAAGTTAAAAGTATTATAAAGGAATACTACAAACAATGATAAGCTAATTAAATAACCTAGATGAATGGCCATATTCAGAGAAAAGAAAACACAAACTACCAAAACCAACTCAATAAAAAAGAATATCTGAAGAGATCACAAAACATAAATATACTGAATTAGTACTTGAAAAATACATAGCTAACTAATATAATGGTGAAAAATTAAATGTTTTTCACCTAATATCAAAAACAAGATTAAATGTCCCCCAAGAACCAATTTTTTTCTCCCCTGGTGGCAATATCTCTCCTGTTGAGACTGCATGCCTTAAAGCTTTTAATTCAAAGCTTTCATTTTAATATTAACTGTGTCTCTAATTGAGATTAGATGCTTTGCATGAATTATCTTATTTAATCCTCAATATCAATTTTATTTTACAGATAAGGCAACTGGATTTAAAGACCTATAATAGATTGCAACTGTAAAGTAAAATTAGATGAATTTGGAGTCTGGTTCTGCCATTTTTTATGGGATCTTGTGGCAAGCGATTTAACTCCTCTGAGCCTCAGTTTCCTCTTTTGTAAAATGGGGATACTGATAGTAGTGACCTCCCAGGATTGTAAATGTAAAAGATATAAAAGCACTTGGAAATAATGCCTAGAACACAGTAAAGCTTACTAGAAATTGGTAATAATTATTATCATCATAAGTTACATAAGTAGTAAATGGTAAAGGCATGACTTAAAGCCACAGATGGTAGACATGGAGATGCACTTCAGGGAAAGTTGCTTTCCATTGAAGAGAACACACTAAGCAGAAGCCTCTAACTGTCTTCAAACAACAGGGCCTAGCTCTTTTGCAGAAAGCTGCCTTACCCAAGGTCACAGAGTTTCTAGGACATTCCCAGATTCAGTGACTTAGTGATATTAGGGTACAAAGGTCTAGCCATTTTGACCACATGAAAACTCTGGTGGGTAACACTTATTGTTGAGTTCCTTGCCTGGTTACCTAGATCTCTACCCCACCTTCATTACAGTTCAATTTCATCCTCTTACCTCTCCTCTTTCTGCCCTCAGTATTCATTGGTGTTGATCCCTAATAAATCTCTTGTTTGTCAACTTCTATCTTACTTTTGCTCTTGGGTAATCCTACCTGTGACACCACACTAACACAGCATTAAGAAGCCATCCCTGGAAGAAAACGTGGTACCATGCTATTTAGGGGCATTTTTAAATGAACATTGGGGGAGAACTGCTATTTAATGAACTATCATTATATGCTATGCTATGTGCTTATTTCACAATTAAAAAAAAGAAAACAATTGCTATCATCACATTCACAATTGGAAACATAGGGTGGTTAGGTATTTTGCCCAAAGCTCCCCAACTAACACATACCCCATCTGCAATATGAACCAAAGTCTAGTTTCCTTCAAAGCTCATGACCATGCCCTGTATTATCCTGTAATTGAAGTATCTCTTAATACACATTGAAGATATTTTAATGCAATAAGTTAAATCAACAGCATTTATGTTATTTCAGGTGAGAATATGCTCATAATAATCCTGATGGTTATTTTTGAGACAGTTTTCCAAAGACATTTTTTCCTAATAAAATCTTTCAGTTAATTACTATATATTTTCCTGATTTTTGGTACAATAATGCAGTGTCAGGTGAGGACAACTCTTTGCCTCCCCACCCCCCGCGACAGGAATTATTTTTGGTGGGAAGTATTTTTTACCATTCAAAAAAACAAAAACAAAAAACCTGAAAGAAAGCTTTCTTTGATCAATTTTAAGGTTTTGTAGTACTCCCGACCCAAAACAAAGGCAATTACGTTGGTAAAAAAGAATGTTCACTTGAAATCTGAAAACACCACTCTTGCCACACTCCAGTGACTTTAGTACTATTCAAAATTAACTGAAAGCCTTGTCTAAATACCAATTAGGCAGGGACCTAACCTGAGAGAACCACTCCCTTTTCCAATCTTTTCTCCATAACACACATAATTATGCCATTTCACACTCGTTGCGCCACCCCTACGTCAGACCCTGTTATAGATTTCCATTAGTCTTTGGCTAAAGAAACTTAACATGACCCACAAGCCTGAGCATAGTCAGACATAAAAATAAATATTTGTTAAATAAATAAATAACCAACCAGATGAGCATGAATCTAGAGCTTTAGGAACATGTTTTGCAGTTATAATTCTGTGTTCTTATTTTTGTGAATACCAATACCCAACCATGGAAACACTGTAATTAGGTGTTTTTATGGGCTATGGTGATATTTTTTTTGGCTAGACTCAAGCATTGGATTTTCTTATGCTTGGAAACAAACAAGGAGGATGGAGAACACCTGGCTGAATTGACTCCTCAAAATTCTGCAGTGTAGGATTTAAAAAAGTTCCTCTGATACAGGATCACATAACAGTGGGAGGCTCAGTGAGTACAATAGACACAGCAATTATGGTTGACCTCATATTTCTGGCTTTGACTTGGTAAAGTTTGTTTAGGTGATTTCAGTGATGAGGGAACCTAATTCTGGTGGTCCTCTGCCTCTATCCCTCATCAAAATGCTTGCTTAAATCAAAAGTTAAAGATTTGCAATTCATCAAGATGACTCCGTGACTGCATCATAAATTGGGCAGATTAGATTTTGTACATCTTTAGCTCCACAAATCATCATTTATGAGACTCACTATTGGGTGTAGAGTGATAAGAGAAATATGGGGAAATATGGGGACCAGGGTGACATCATCTCATTTGAATTAGACAAATGAGGCCCTGCTGGAAAGCAACACCCAGTGTCTCTGGACAAATTTATGAAGTCAAAACAAAAAATAATTACAGTGTAGAAATGGCTGGTGCTGGATGAACATGCTTCATTCCTAATGTTGGTTGGCAGCTCTTCATCCTGATTATTCCATCTGGAGATAATTGTGTGACATCATCCATAAAATTAAATCATAAATCAACCCACTAGTGAATAGGCCAGCAGGCTGCTGAGAAAGGCACATGTAGGGAGCTGAGACTTCTCATCTTAATGAGAGATAGAGGAGTGAAATTAAGAGAAGAAGGCATGTAGAGGGTGACCCTCAGCATGTCCACAGCCTCACTTGCTGACAGCCGCTGCCAAAGTCCATGCCTCAATAGTGGCAGAATAGCCAACATATCACCTGCATTACCCACTTGCTGAGGAGGAAAGAATGTTCTGTTCATGAAAGGAAACATCTATTGCTTTTTAAGGATTTTTGTTTGAGTTGTAGATGCCCCAAATGAAAGCACTTTATTTCCTTTCTTTCTTTTTTTTTTTTTTTTTTGAGAGAGAGAGAGTGAGAGCGAGCACAGGCAGACAGAGTGGAAGGCAGAGTCAGAGGGAGAAGCAGGCTCCCTGCGGAGCAAGGAGCCCAATGTGGGACTCGATCCCAGGACGCTGGGATCATGACCTGAGCCGAAGGCAGCTGCTTAACCAACTGAGCCACCCAGGCATCCCCACTTTATTTCCTTTCTTGATGAAATGTTAACAATGATAGAAAGTTTGTAAAAGCAATAGAAGTTCATACAGGAGCATTTGGTCCAACATCTTCTTTTAGCTTCGTTTTTGGAGATTTGAAGAGTACACACCATGGTCTTTGTTAGTAAGAACTGTGGTCAATTCGCAGGTTATATTTGGAAAGCATTTTTCAAAGGACAAAGTGTAGCATTAGAACGATTAACTCTGGTGCATAAAAGAGTAAAATTATTAGGATTTAAAAAAAGGAATTGTTTAAATGCCTACTTTGATTTCCACAAGTGCATTTGCTGTGGACAGCAAGTGGGAAGAGTCAAAAGTCAAAGGTCATCCCAGACTGCCTAATAGTTCAGGCCAGAGCAAATGGCCGAAGGGCATGTATTTCTTTCAGTTGAGTCAGACAATGATAAATCCCATTGGCATTGGAGATTCCATTTGTGACCATAATAAATGCAAAGTCCAGCTGTACATTGCGTTTCTGAATTTTCAAAGTGGTAACAGTAACAGATGTTGAGAGTCGGACGGCTTGTGAGCATCTGTGGTAGGAAGGTCACTGTGCCACTCAGCAGAGATGCAAGTAGAAAAACAATAATGAAGATAAATTCTTTCTTGTCGCTTTCTCTTTTTTTCCCCCCTCTGAATAATATTAGGACCAGTAGAGCAAGAAAAGTCACCAGCTCTGAAAAATGCATATTCTTTTGTTTCATTCTCAACTGTGTGGAGTACACGTAGTACACATATATTGAACGCTATATATTTATAAGTATAGGAGTCTCGTTGATTTTAGACAGTTCTAAAGTGTCAGCAAATCAGAATATGAAAAACATCATAAGAATAAACACTATTTACCTATCTTTAATTATTTTGTTTTCAGTGTCTCCTGCCCCCCAAGAATGTTTGTTATTTGCTCTTTATTTTGGCAAAACTCAATCAGAAACCCAAAAAACCACATATATGAATTTTATGATAATGAACAACACTAGAATTCCATTTTATCAGGTTTATTATATTGGCCAGGAGTTTTTTTAGTTGCAAACATTAGAAGCCCAACTCAAAGTAGTCTAAAGAGATGGAATTTACTGTCTTATGTAAGGATATCTAGATATCTATCTAGAGGTAGACTGGTTCAGGCATCTCTCCCAGTCCAAACAGTCCTCTCCTCACCTCCACCCATTTCTCTCCTCTCTTCCTTCTTCTCTCCATTATAATTTTCAGTTATTGGTTCAACTTTTTTTCTTCTGGTTTTATTCTAAGTTAGGCTGCCTTTTCACAGAAACAAAAAGCACTAAGAGGCTCCAGGCACCTATATTTCTTAAGATCCATGATTTCCCTTAGGAAAACAGTATATATTTCTCAATTAGGTCAGCAGACATAGTACAAGGTGGCTGTGATATGTGTGTAGGAAATCATGGAAGATAAGACTAACCAGACTGAATGCCTTGCAATTTTCCCCATAGCAGGAAACAGTCTGAAAATTTCAAAGCTGTAAAATGAAATGACTCGGTCTTCATTTTAGAAAGGTTACCTGATGGCAGTGTGGGGAATGAATTGGGGTTGGAGGAACTTATTCTGGAAGAGAAGTACAGGCAGCAGAAGGTGAGGGATGAGAGACAGGACTGGAAAAGATAAAAAGCAGAGCCAATGGGCCTCAGAGGAATACAGTGGAAAAAGCTTAGTAACCATCTGAATATGGACAAATGAAGAAGAAGGAAAATTAAAGATAGCAACAGAGTTTCCAGTATAGAAGATTGAGTAGAGGGGCACCTGGGTGGCTCAGTGGTTAAAGCTTCTGCCTTTGGCTCAGGTCATGATCTCAGAGTCCTGGGATCGAGCCCTACATCGGGCTCTCTGCTCAGCAGGGAGCCTTCTCTCCCCCCCCCCCCCCCCGCCTCTCTGCCTACTTGTGATCTCCATCTGTCAAATAAATAAATAAGCTCTTAAAAAAAAAAAAAAGATTGAGTTGATTTTATGGTCATTCACTTAGAGGTGGAGACATCTCATAGCACTGAATTTGAAGGTATTCTTTCTTTGTAGGTATTTAAAAATAATTTTTTCCCCTGTGTTATAAATACCAACAAATCTGGTACATCTTGCATTCCATTCATAGCAGAGAAATTGCAGAATAGATTTCAGGCAACATTCAAGATTGGAACTAGGGTAATGTTTTTATCAATGGAGCCTTTATTCAATCCTTCAGGCTAATTCCATTAAAAAACATCAAATGTTTAAATATTCCTTTTCAGCTTTTAATAACTCAGAGTATTGATGTTATAAATATATAATTTTTCTACAAATATTGCATACTATGATTTTGTGTATTATCATTTTTTAAATTCATTTATTGAAGGCTGCTTTTACCAATTACCTGGAAGAAGACATTTAGGAAATGTCCAGTATAGCCCACAGGTCCTGCAGTGGCCAGTGCCTAACAGCGTAGGCAAGGAAGAATATGGATCAGGAAAACTTTATTGACAGAAACAGATGTTCAGCCTTAGTTTGTCAATTTGATATTTAAGTATCGATTTATAATATTTATCTATCTTGTTTACTGAGTCTTTTGGTATCTCCTTTAGTATGTATATATGTATGTACATCTTTGTTTACTTATTTATTTGGCCCAAGGACCTTACCTTAGGTCCCAGTTTTGTTGGTACCAAGTCAACAGGAGTTTGTCACCAAACACAAGCTCAAGGCACCGTATGCAGGAGGAAACCTATAGGCAGAAAGAGCCAAAAGAGTTTATCCAGCAGGACATCAATCTAAAAGCCCAGATTTTGGGGGGAGACAGATTTACTTCCAGAGGGTTGGAAGACGCACAGGCCTGTTTGAGGACATCATCTTTCAAATAAAGCCAGAGATGGGACTATGAATTCCTTGGTAGGTTTCATGGGCTATGAAAATGCTCTTAAATTTTCTGAAATGTGCTGAACAGGAAAAAATAATGTACGAAATGTGGTATTTGATTCCAAGTCTTGCTACTAAAAATGTGGTCTATGGATCAACAGCATCGACATCACCTGCTTGATTGCTAAAGTGTAGATTCTCAGGCCACATCCTTGGCCTACCAGATAAAATCTGTATTTTAACAATATCCCAGGTGATTTGCATACATAGTAAAGCATAAAAAAGTGGCCTCCAAAGTGGAGTATAAAATTAAAATAATGGAACTTTTATTTATTGCTTCTGTCTCATACATTTATCATTTTAATATGATGTCTATATTTTAAGATGTATTTATTATATTACTATGGTACTGCTTATCTATTATTGTTGGGGATATATTGCAAACTTGATTTTTTTTTTTTAATCAACAGAAATGTATGACCGAAAATTCTGAAGACCCTGCTTGGCAGATTGTAACTCTGACATGTAAGTCAATGGAGGGAGAAATAAAAAATGAAGGAACAAATCTTAAAGTAAGCTCAGAGTATTCTAATCTTATGAAGTGATTTCAGGGTTAGTCTGTTATTCCAAGGTCATGATGACTAATTACTGTGTCTGCGAATTAATTAAAATACTCATAGAGCCATCCAAGAAACTTCTCTACCTAAGTCATCCCCAAGTGGTTTATTATTTTCCTTTTATACCTGATCCTAGAACACAAAAACAAACTGGATTCACAAATCAATGTTTAGAAAAGTTTCAAGTGATGGAGAACAAAACAAATTCAGAATCTTGCATAAATCATTATTAGACTGATAAAAGGAATCTTGGTTATTCACTTTAAATTGTTTTTATTTTTTTTTTTCTGGACAAACAATGAAAGGAAAATGCCATTGTCATTAATGATCTGATAGATGTCCCATCTTCTTGGAACAGTAAAATTCATGCTGAGGTATATCCCATTTCTGAGATGCATTCTCCTCTGTAACAAGTAACAAGTTTGACAACCACCAAGGCCCAAGGTCAGTTTCTTATTTTTATTTGCCTACTTTTATATGTCTCCTATTTTCCTTTTCTTTCTCTTTTCTGTCCCATTTGCCATGCCTTTCAGGTTATAGGAGACTCACATTACTAGAAGAAATAAAAAAAAAATCAGTTACTGGTTCTTGGAAATATATTAATAATAACATTTAACTTGAGAACTACTGAGGATTACATAAGCAGACTTTTTCAAGTATTATTTAAATTTATTACTTTCATATATCTGGATGTGGCTTTAGGGAGAAATTCAAATGCCATGTCCTAGGCCAAACGATTTTCTTTCCAGCCTTTGTACTCAAGCTGCTCAAGAATGCATGTTTATAGTGCAAAGAAACCACATTTAGAAGATTGCCTCTGTTTTTCCTTCCAATTTACCATATTGTGCTTTACTCTTGCAGGAGTCCATCTGGGTCTGCACATGAATCTTGTTTACGAATGCTTCCCTTTGGCTTCTCAATCACTGTTAGTAAGTCCCTTTGGCAGGCATCCAGAATTGCTCTGATTCATATTAAATTCCAGTTTTTAGTGAATTATATTTCAGTGATTGTTGCTAGCACTCAAATGCTACAATTATAGAACTTTCTCCAAGAAAAATATAAAAATGAGAAAAAAAGTAATTAGGTTTTGAAAGTTAAAATATGGGAGGCAGAGTGAACTAGGATTTGGTTGTCAAAATTTGTTGTTCAATAACCTGGGACTAGTTGCTCAACCTCTTTCAACCTCATGAGCAAATTGGGAATACATTTACTTACTTTATAGGGTTGCAGTGATTCTGAAATTAGATAAAAACAAAAAAAAAATGCTTTTTACATGCTACGAACATAGAAACTGCCCATATGGTAACTATTGATACCCAAATCAAATCTTTGTTTCTGAGTCAGATATGTGAAGTCTTCTGCATATAGCTTGACTGAAACTATAAGCAATACCTAAGAAAAGGGTTACATTAGATAAAGGATTGTCATCAGGTATGGAAATACAGAAAAAATGAGAGTATCAGAAAAAAGCACTAGCAGTGAAGTTCCTGGCATGGTGGAAAAGAATAAGAGCCTTGGCCAAATTCAAGTATTTCAGATTCCCCCTAAAGAGTTGATGCATTAAAGTATCATAAACTGATGCTAATTAGCAGTTCAACATTTGAGACATTTAACTCAATAGTTTTTAGACTTGCCCTTTTCATTGTGATCACCTAGGAAGTTAAAAAAAAAAAAAAAAAAAAAAGTGTTCTTCCCTCCCATTCTCCCTCAACTCCCCCTGAGATTTTGAGCTACTGGCTCTGGGGTAGGCCTAGGCATTGGTATTTTATAAAGTGTTCTCAGGGCAGCCAGGGTTGAGAGCCACTAATCTAAATCTCTCTTGTTCTAATGTGAAGTTCACCAATCACCTGTTTAATTCCTGTGTAAGGCTTTGTCCACATCAACAGAGTGGGACAACCCAAGAATTTTAAGTACTTCCAAGTCTGCAGCTGATATTTCCCATGATCAATCACTAATGTGACATTTGATTATGATTTGGTTTCCTGTGAAGTTTGACAACAAGAATAATATGTGTCAATCATGCCAGAACACATTTTATTGGTCCCTGGGATGGTTATAATGCTTATAGTAAGATTATAAGTCAACATTGCATGGGTTGTATTTTCCTATCTCTTATTTCACATGAGTCAAGGATAAATCCTTGAGGTTTTATCACTTTCAGTAGTAAAGACTCTTTTCCCTTGTGTTCTTTCCAGTCCCTTTCCTCTTCCTTTCCTTTTTGTTCTTTCTTGAATAATTTAATCCAAAAGCCATTAAGAGCAAACAAGTAAGATTGGCATCTTTGTGTGGGTGAACCCCACAGGTGCCCAGAGCAGGATGTTAGAGCCCTACCATGGTGAGAAGAACACTCATGTAGGGCGAGGAGGGGGAGCTGGGCCAGCGGAGGTCATGGAGCCTATACAGAGGCGCACGTGGCCAGTGGGCAGTGAGGGTTGAGTTGGAATAAGATGGGAACAGAACAGGAGTCAAATTACATGGCCCAGTTATGATCCTCCTTTCCAAAAACCTGAGGGATGCTTCAACGATCCTTGAAGAACTTAACAACTTGGGCTGTGGGTAGAAAAAAATGCTAAAATAGTATCAATATGAGCTCTATTTTTAGCTCTAAAAATAGCTGCTCTGCCCATGTTTTCCTTATAGCTCTATCTCAGTCCAAGAACTGAGCACATTTATTCATCCAATTTGCTTTTATCAAGTACTGTGTCATGGCCACTGTGTCAGACGCCAGCTTTATAGAATAAAATGACTCCACTTATCTTATTTCAGTTTTCCCAGAAGCAGTCTATTGACAAAGACTTGGAGGCAAGCAATAATTGGCAGGTGACCCCAGGAAGCACAAGTGGAGGACTAGGGAAAGTGAGACAAGGACACTGGAAAAACCAGCCACATGCATATTAATGAATGAGTTACTGCTATGGGAAGCTGAGAGTCTGTCTACTGGGGATGCTTTCAAGAATCATGGAGAACATACCTCAGGATTGTCTCAGCGAGGGACAAGGACACTGTGTGTGGCATATTCTTCTTCCAAATATTCCCACAACAAGAGCTTCCCATTCTGTGTGCTTTTCCTTGTAATGTGACCTTGAGTCTCTTTCATTTAAGAGCTTGGGTTTAGGTTTCCTTCCCACACTTGTGGGTGGAACTGTGACTTTGGTGGAAGTGGTGTTATATGATTTCAGAGGCTAAGACATGGGAGAACAGTTTCTTGAATAGCTTCTTCTTGCTTCCCTTAGGATGCTTGTGCTTAGAACTCAGCATCCACATTGTCAGGAAGCCCAAACTAGCCCCTCATAGAGAAACTACATGGGACACCACAAGCCAGCGAGAGCCAGCTGAGGCCAAAGCCACAGCCAGTACTAACTCCAGCAAAGTGAGTGTGCAAGTCTTCTGATGATTCTCACCCTAGTCATTATCACTTGAGCTTTTGCATCTTCCCAAATGGGGCCCAAAAGTCATGAAGCAAAGACAAGATAGCCTCACTCTGCTTGTTCCGAATCCCCCACTCCCAGAATTGGTGAGTCCCCAGTTAAGACCAACATGGTTTTATGGCTCTGAAGTTTGGGGTGGTTGTTATGCAGGAGTAGATAACCAGACACTGAAGCATTTAGCCATCAATAACCAGCTCCCGCTGATGGTGAAGCATTAAGTCCTCAGCAAACTGAATCTGCCCCATGTGACTGAGCCAATGCCGTTAACCTTGGAGATAATGCTCAGACAGAAAAGCGTAACATTTAGGCGTTCCAAGTGGGAAGCTGTCAGGGTGGACCCTTCCTGTCCCCTGCAGCTACAGGTGGATGCTGAGGTGGACTGAGGGCCCAGGGGCAGAGCAATACCACATTGACCTCAGCTTTGGTCAGGTTGCACATGTGACCAAGTGAAAGATACATATGTAAACTGACAAGCTGAGATATATTAAATCCAATGACAGAGTTAGCATAGGGTACCCTGGTAGCTCAAAGGAAAGCCTCCTACCCCTGACCTCACGGTAGGAAAAGTTTTCCCAGAGCAACAATTAAAGAGAGCACTTTATGATGTGGGAAAGAGGAATTGGTGACCTCTCCAATACGCCAGACTCCTTTGGAGAACAACATTTACAAAGAGATCTGTTTTTAGAATAGCATTATGTGGGCCTAAAAATGAAAATCCTGGTAGGTTACAATTAAACATACCATCACTCCCGGCTTTCCTTTTTTAAGAGAACAATGTGCAGCCTGTGCAAAATTGATTTTATGACCTGACTTATGTTTAAGATGTAGAGGGATATTTATGGTGTTTTGGGGACTAGTAATTGGAGAGTATATGCTTTTTCATATTGAAATTCTAAAAATTCCCGCTTAATTCAAAAAGGTATTATTTTCTAAAAATTGAAGACAGAGAAGTAGAAATTGAAAAAGTCATTTTCCTCTGGCTCTCCACCTGAATATGATGGCTTTGTTAAACACTGTTCTCTTTAGCCAGAATTCTGACCCCCTATAATATCGAATTTTTCTGGAAATCTCCACAATATTTAACAAACTCTTCTGTTTCCATAACTTCATGTGAACAAATTTCTAGTGTTTTTGATTCCTTGATTTAAGTAAACTTTTCATTAAAATATAGCATACAGGAAAGTACACAAATCATTTTAGCTTAATAACTTCTTACAAATTGTACACACTCATGTAATCAGTTCCCTGATTAATAAACAGAATGTAACCAGCATCTAAGCAACTCTTGAGCTCATTTCTAGGCACCATCTCCCCAAAGACAGCTACTCTTCTGATTTCTAACCGTAGATCAGCATCCCCTGTTTTAAGCACTGTACATACAGATGAACTCATACCATGGATATTTGTTTGGGTCTTCTTTTGCTTATCAGTAATTTACTGAGATTTATATATCTTGCATGTAGTTATTTTGATTGATTTTAACTGTCATTTATTAAAGTGTTTTTCACTGGAAAAAAACAAGAGGTTCACATCTCACTTCCTGACATTTTGCTTCCAAGCCTTTATTAGGAAGAAAAAGAAAAAGAAAAAGAAAAAAATACTTTCTGAAACTCATTGCATTACCCTTAGTGTTTCCTCCGGAAGTCTGGCAAGGGCGTAGGAAAGGGAGTGTATTAGTCATTCAGAGGATTTTGTCCTCAGATGTCCTAATTTTGTAGTTGAACAATTCCCATTGTAAGGTAGGATTAATGCTTCGGTGCAGTCTCTGTGTATGACTCTGTATTAGAAATGTAAAAGCTGAGGTTTAACTTCAAAGTGTTACCAAAGATACTTATTTGTTTGCATTATTATAGTTTGGGTTTATCATCTCTATTACGGCTGGGAGTTTGGGGCCAAGGATGATGAAGGAAACTCCTTCCTAGAATGGAACACGCCAGGGCCTTTAAAAGAAAAAAAAAAAACATGCAGAAACATAGCCTTAATTTAGTGATTTTTATTAATAAATTCTACCCTACTGTGGTAAGAGAGCAGAATCTTCATCATCCTTGCTCATAAAATAGAGACATGCTGTGTTGAACCTGCATTTACAGGAGAAATAAACAATTTAAAAATGTGCAGACACTTGAAATATCAAAGGCAATCCCCCCAGGAAGGGGAAGTGGGCAACCATCTGCCAAAGAGGTATAAGCAAGACGTTAGTTTGCTCACAAAGTGGGAAATGGCACACACACCTAGGAGCTCTGGCCACATTTCATTGGCTCCCTGCATTCCTAATTTTTTTGCAAGGAAATCCTAGCTAACTGTGACTTCTATATGTATCTAAAGGACTATTATATGTTCTGAAAAGCTAGAATTGCTCCTTTTTTTATATTGGTGAAATTGCCCCTGTTATATGGTATTTAATTTTTGGTGTCTTACTGTAAGATAATTAACACACTTGAGTGGCTTTATGAGTTATCAGCCATGGTGATGAGAGACCTTGAGATGCCCAATAATAGTCACTAACATTTATTATGACATACCAGACATTCTCTGGCGATGATGGCATTTAAATCTTCCAATAACCCCTAAAGTGGTTACTATTATTATGCTTACACTTTCCCACACAAGAAACTGAGGTTAGAGAAACCAACTCCCTCAAAGCTATAGCTGGAAGAGCTGAGTTTGATCAGCTGGTGAGTTAGTTCCATTAGTTAGAGCATGGTGCTAATAACACCAAGGTTGTGGGTTTGATCTGTAGTATGGACCAGAAACTTGGGTATTAAAACAAACAAACAAACAAACAAACTACAACTTTGTACTAGAAGAGCTAACTTTGAGTCTTCAGTGGTCTGACTCCAGATCTAGTGCTCATAAACACCAAGCCATATGCCCTCGTGCACATAGTGGTGAAGGACCTTAGGACTATAAAATGGGTGCCTGTCCCATAGCCTTCTTGAGCTATTTAAATGAGATGACCCATGTAAACTGCTGAGGAGAGATCTTGACCATAATAAGGCCATCAATAAATGTTGCCTGCTGCTCTTATTAACAGAACAATGGTGGGAGAATGATTAACCTGGATTAGTAGGGACTAATAGCTTAGTCGGGACATGGCAGTGGTCTTGGAAGTAACATTCTTGTTGGTGGCTGTGGGTAAGATGGCAGTCAACATGGTGTGGTGGGAAGGGCATTGCTTTAGAACCAGGGGCACTGCTGTTTCCTTTTATAGCTGACTTTTGGCAAATTACTCAACCACCTTGAATCCTTTTCTGTGTTTCTATGATGGAGACAATAATTGCTACCTTTCAGAATTTGTATGAAGCACATATAAAAAGAGCCCTAAAAATGTCTGGCACATAATGGAAACCTTACAGAGGTTAATTTCCTTCTCAACAACTTCCATGACTCTGGACTAGAGGACAGAATTGTGATCAACCCGAGGAAGTTTAGATTTGGTCCCAAAACCATTATCTGAGTGAGTTTCTGCAAGAGAAAGTTTTGGTTCATGGCAGAAGTTGACTAAGTATTTCAGATGAGAGATGGGCTGGGTGAACTATTTGAACCCTAAATCTTTAACTAAGATTTAACTAAGATCATAAAACCAAGACAGTATGTTCATAGTCTTTCAGAAAATGCCCTTGAAAACAATCAAGCCACAAGCAATTTTTAGTAAATCACAGGATCCATCAACCTTGTTTACAGCAAACAACAGGAACAGTAGACCCATCAGATTCATATGCCCTATTCATGCCCAACTTCTGACCATTTTCTTGGCTGAGCTTTGTTTCCTTTCTAATTTGAAGGGCTGCTGGTTTTACTTTTCTTAGTGACAATATCTAGGATGATGCTATTTTATTTTATTTTATTTTATTGTATTTTTGAGAGAGCTTATGTGCAGGTGCTGGGGTGGGAGAGGGGCATAGGCAGAAGGGAGAGAGAATCTTAAGCAGGATACACACGGGTGCCCTGGTGCAGGGCTCAGTCTCACACCCCTGAGATCATTACCTGAGCTGAAATCAAGAGTTGGTCACTTAACCAACTAAGGCCCCAAAGATGATGCTTTATTAAAATAATGTTAAGACATTCTACAATTTTCATTTCTCCTTTCTCAGGAGCTGGGGACTTTTCATTTACTTTCCTTGGAATTTGCTGAGCAAAAGGTAATGAAATGTGAAGGAGGAAGGGAAATAGTGGAATGGCTTTGAAGGTAATAAAGGAAAGAAGAAAGATTTCTTCCAGTCTGGGAAGGGGTTAGAAAGCATTGATCTTATAAGCAGAGAAGACATATAACCCCCTCTGTTGGGAGCAGCCCTGGGGAGACAGCAAGGCCTCAGAGGGGGCTGCCTGGTGAACTTAGAGAACCCACATAAGTGAGGTCTCTGAAATCAGCCAGTATCACCATGAACAGAAGCAGCAGTCAGCAGTCCTGGAGGAACCCAGTAAGCTTTGCCAATGCACATCTCACTGTGAATCAGCAAGAACCAGTGACCCAGGACTGTAACAAGCAGGTCCCTTTGGCACTGCATTAAGACTCTGGGGATTCCTGAATTCTGATGGAGGGTAGCATTCTTAAGGGCTGAGATCCAGTTTTCCATCACTTTAGTGAGATGAAGGATGAAGATTGATTTAGGTTCATCTGATGGCTAAGAAATTACGAGGGTGCCTACCATGCCTAATTTTTTTTTTAAGATTTTATTTATTTATTTTGACAGAGAGATCACAAGTAGGCAGAGAGAGAGGAAGGGAAGCAGGCTCCCTGCTGAGCAGAGAGCCCGATGCGGGACTTGATCCCAGGACCCTGAGATCATGACCTGAGCCGAAGGCAGCGGCTTAACCCCCTGAGCTACCGAGGCGCCCTACCATGCCTAATTTTATAGCTATAAATATCTACCTTCCACCAACATAAACCCTTTGTTCCATCTGAGGTCATAATATTCGGGTTTCTCCTAATGATTAGAAAATGTTGCCACGTTAAGCCAGTCAAAAGTGAAGGCAAAGAGACTGTGAGAAATGCCAAGTGATTGATCTATCCAAGGCAGCACTGTCACAGGGGTCCAGGCGATAGAAATCGTAGTTTTAGATTTCCTAGCTCATGGTTGTTCCCTGTTCAGGTCTGAAAAACACTGTCTCAATACAATACCCATTGTTTCAAGCCACATTTTATTCCTGCTCATGATATTTATGGAAACTTGGTGAAAGATGGAAATGCAGTGGAGCTCTCTGGTGCCTTTGAGAGCCCTGCCTACCCCACCCCTCCACCCCGCTCCAGTGCATAACCTCCACATGGCTTCTGCTGGGCTCTCAGAGCAGGGGGCTTAGAGAAAGCGATTCATGATTGAAAAGGACTTTAGAATCCTGAGATGAAAGCTGTTGGTGAGCCTGAAGTGCCACTCCTTGAAGGATTACCTCTGTTTATGCTTTGGCTGCCACTTGGTCGTGTTTAAGGGAAAGGCTGATTTCAGAAATTGATCCCTTACCCTTTGAGCGAGCCAAAGTGGGCAGAATTGAAAAGGGATTTGAGGCTGCTGCTGGCAGCTTTGTTGCAGAGGCCTGTTACCACCCTGCATGGGGACAGTCTCCTAGGCTTGGCTGGCCTCGAGCAGCTCCTGTAGCATCACCTTAATCTCTTTCCCACTAGAGCTTGCACACTTGAAGGTGGGCACAAGAGATGAGCTCCTGAGAAGGGCGGTTATCCAGCTGCACACTGTCAGCCTCTCGGCCCTGCTCTGTTCTGGCTGCTTTCAAACGTGTGACAGTGAGGGAGTGGGTGCTCTCACCGTGGGGCTCCGACAGGACAGCAACCAGCTTGGGGTGGTAGGAGAGAGGCAATGGGAAAGGAGAGGCAATGGGGAGGAAAACATGGACTCCAGGAAGTGCTCATGATCTCTGGTCACTGCAGACATGTCTGCAGTCTTCATAAACCACAGTGTCCATGAGTCTCCCCTACCTCGTTCTCCTGCTTTATTGCCATCCCTCACCTCACACTGACTTGCTTGTCTTTGACGTTCTTGCTTTTCTCACATGTGTCCTTTCTTCTTTGTAATGTCTCAATAGAAGTACAGTTTGTTGGAGCTCGAAAGGACTTGAATAATCATGTTCAAATTCCTCACTTTGTAGAACGGGAAATCAAGGAGTGAGTGACTACCCAGCCTGATGACGGAACCAGGTACAAGGATTTAGATGTTCAAGCCCTGTCTAGGGCTCTTTATAAACTGCCCCACTCCTTCTTTCTTCTCCTCTGTTCTTTCTCCTTTCCACTCTCTCTCTTATACAAAGACGTCAGAGAGGAGGAAATTAGAGTTCTTGTCCTGATCTTCTATAAACCACCATGTGACTTGCTGGACATCACCTAGTCTCAGACCTTCAGTTTCCCCATCTGTAACATGAAGGATCAAGAGTCTCAGTCATGGTGACAATTCTGTGCATTCATCAAATCCCCCTCATTTTCCCTCTGGGGTATGGGAAGACTACATTTTCCAGCTTCTGCACTATTGCTTCAGACCAGATGATTGAGTCTGGGTCAGTCCAAGGGTTGGCAGTGAGGCAGCTCACCCAACGCTTGGTTGGAATCCATCCTCTTCACTCTTATTCCCCTTTTATAGTGAACTTGGAGGCCACATATGGAAGTTGATAGTCTAACAAGATGGAGAACAATAGTGTGGAGCATTTTGTTCTCAGCCATCTTGTGACGCTCTCCACATCTAAGATGTTGGAATGTGACATGAAAGCACTAAACCTTTATTAAGTTACTAGGACTAGGGATCATTAGAGTGTTTAGTGTACTATGACTAACAAAATCTCTCAGATCCCTACAGCCATATCGTGCTAAGATTTTACTTATTAAGTTTATCTTCTTCTTCTTTTTCTTCATTTAACATTTATTAAGCACCTGCAATGTACCAGAAACTGTGGTCAAGAGCCTCATCTCTGTCAGAAGACTTATGGCCCTAAATCTGATTTAAACATAATTGGGGGAAAATCCATGTATAAAGCAAAACTTACCTGTGATTTCTCCATCTTTCTTCCCACCACCATCATAAAGAGGACACTGGGAGGAATGGCTTTTAATTGCCATTATGCAGCACCATTTAAGGAAGTCTCAGAGCAATTATTAAGTACCAGAGGGCGAAGTTACAAAGGAAATGAGAGGTAGAGGTGTTTCAAATTATGGGGCTGGTGGGGCCTAGCTGAAATGATTCAACACTATCCACTCTAGGGGACCGGACTATGTGACCCCATTTAGAAATATGTCTGTTGGGCCCTTTGAGTTCTTTTGAAAACATCTTTAAATCAGACCCATGGACAAGTACTATCTATACTCATTAGAACTGTCAGTTCCCTACCGACTGTGGTGTCCACTCCCACTCTCAAATTCTTTAGGTACATTTTTCTTCTCAGCATTGCAGCTGAGCACATCCATCTGGCCAGTGAAAGAACATAATAGGGCATATTTTCAGCATGACCAATTAGATGTGCAACTCCCATTAACAATAACAGGACTTACGCTCCAGATTCTTCCTCAATAAATCCGGTCTTTCCCCTTAAGAGCAACAGATGGGTTTTCCACAATGGCTCATTACCTTCTGGCTCAGCTCAGCTGCCAGAAGTGAAATATAAAGTTATTTATGGATGGAGAAAGATGCATAAGTCACTGTGGATTATTTTCTGCCATCTTTTTTCGTTTATTTAGTTAGAGTTTTCTATCGCTCAAGATGAACACGTTAGAGAAAATGGTGGTGTCCCCACTGGGAATGAAGATGGATGTCCCTTCAGCTTGGTTAGGTTTTCTGATGGCCACAGATCTCTGGGGTGATGTGGG
Organism: Mustela nigripes; assembly: GCF_022355385.1. NCBI lineage: Eukaryota > Metazoa > Chordata > Mammalia > Carnivora > Mustelidae > Mustela > Mustela nigripes. The sequence goes on along the minus strand of NC_081558.1, from coordinate 73,679,638 downwards.
TTTCCCATAAGAAATGGTAATTGGGATATTTCCATAGAGAACATGCCCATTTCTCAAAAGGCTCCCTAGCCTCTGACAGGCCATCTCTGTGAAATTTGGTCAGTGAGGGCACAAGTCAGTGCCACTTAACTGCATGTGATACATTTGACAAAAGAAAACTAATTGCTTCTTTAAGGAATGCCAATATATTTAGCATTTGACTTTGTAGCCAGATAGAGATGATTCCTCTATCAACTGGGGGGAAAAGCAGGGAAATGGGGAAAAAAAAAGGGCAAAAAAAAAAAATGCTGGCTGTTATATGGGAAAGTACACAGTAAGAGGGTAACAATGCATGAAGAAGAGGGAAGGAGAGATGGGGAAAGGAGTGATAAAGTAGTGTTGGCTGCTGTGTCCTCTGTGAATACCGAGCAGTCAGTGCTATGTGAATATACGCCCTTCTGTCCGGTTCTTCCTTGTGCAATTCCTTACAAGCTCCATGCCTCAGTTTCCTCATCTCAGAAATGAAAATAATAATAGGACATTGTAGGATGGATATGAGGAGTAAGTGAATTAATATTTACAAAGCACTTACAATAGTCCCTTCCATTAAAAAAAGTGCTCTGTTTTCTATATAAAGAAACTCAAGCAGCAGTGAGCATTAAACGCTCTGTCTTCCCAAGTGGTTCAGCGGGGTTGCCCATTATGGGAACTTTCTTGCTCCTTGGGCCACCTTTGAGTCTTTTGAATGGGCACAGAAGAAAGATGGTCAGTTTCTCTCTTATGAGTGAGGCTATGAGTTATAAATCCAGATGCTTGCAGAAACCACGTGACCTACTCTGTGGAGAAAGCTGGTTGTCAATAGGAGAGATGAACCCAGTGCAGAGAGAAGTAGAGACAAGAGATAGAAAGTCCTAAGCAGAGTTTCTGTTCTAAGTTTTATTGATTACCAAGCCAGCCATGCCCAGGCCCTTTCTGCAGTTTGTTTTTAAGAATTAAGATGCTCCCTTTGTGGGACAGGAGGAAGGGCATAACCAGTTCAAAGGGTTCTGTCACTCACCATAACAGCCAAAAAACAGAAGCAAAAACAAAACTTACTGGAAAAAGACCAACATTTACTGGATAATACAACACCCTGTGGTCCTACCCTCTCCCTCTCCAACTTATGCCAAACAGGGCAAGAGAGAGAGAGAGAGAGACAGGGGACAGACTGATCATGGGGTGTAAGGAAGGTGAAGGTCATTTTAAACACATCTGAGGAGACATAATATTAGATTCTTCTATAGCCCGAACATGCAAGTCACAGAATCACAGGGTCCAAGAGCTAAGAATTACTTCCCAGATCTCATTCACATGATATGATTTCAAATTTTGCCTAGACACTACTGAACTTCGGGAAGTCATTTCTTCTGAAGTGATCAATAGCCGTAATGATGAAGGCAGTTCCGTCTCATGAAGCAAACCTGACTCAACAGTGTCCCCTTGTCATTCCTAGCCCTTCCTTCTAGAAAATTATCAGTTTCCTCTCTATTCGTGAAAAGGATTGCCATATTTTTTAAAAAAGATTTTATTTATTTATTTGACAAGCAGAGATCACAAGTAGGCAGAGAGGCAGGCAGTGAGAGGGGGGAAGCAGGCTCCCCACTGAGCAGAGAGCCTGATATGGGGCTGGATCCCAGGACCGTGGGATCATGAACTGAACCAAAGGCAGAGGCTTTAACCCACTGAGCCACCCAGGTGCCCCAAGGATTACCATATTTTAACACAGGTTTTATTTCCTTGTAAGTCTTCTCTTTCTTGGGACAGCACTAAGAGAAGCATTCCATTAAACATTACCAAGGGATAAGCTTTAGGATATGAGAGAGTCAACAGGGTTGGTGGAAAGAATGTTTGCTTAAGGTCAGACCAATAGCGTATTGAAGTATTACAAAGGTGATTGGAATCTCTCATGTGAAAAAGGGAGAAAGAGCGAAAGAGAAATGATGATAGGTTTGTGGCAGCCTTTTAGCAGAAAGAAGAGGTTATTGCACAGTTGTGATTCCAGTACTGGCTACCAGAGTACCTACTAAACCAGAAACTAATTGGTAATCTATATATATATCCCACTTAATATTTTCCCCAGGTTGATTTTCTTTAGAATTAACAATAATTAAAACAGATATGCTAAGTGGTACCTTGTGGTGGGTAATTAGGGTTTTCATTTAAAATACTACATGCTGCAGGGAATTTATTGAGATGCTATCTACCCTCCTTTTATAAGTGTTTTAAATGAAAAGACAACCTTTCTGAAACCTCATTTCCCTGGAACTGTGAAGGAGAAATTAAGCACTAGAACATAGAAGGCTTCCTTTCCCCCCATCTTAGGTTTTATGCTTCCAGTCCTAGAGGTTTGATTCTAAGTGGGATTTTATTCCTATTTAGAGAGGATAAGTGGTAAAACAACTATAGCTTGCTTTAAAAAAGAAAAAAAAAATACAATCAGTGAAACAGGACTAAGTTATAGCTATAAAAACAAAACAAGGAGGAAAAGAGAAAGAATAATCATCTACAACACTTACTGCATTTCAAAGGGCTGAAGCAATATCTCTGCAATATATTGGAGGCTACAGGAAGTACCACCAGATTCTTGAAGTCCTAACTGGTTTTCAAATGTTTCTGAACATTCTGAAGTTTAGAAATAATCAAGGCATAGATTCACCTTGCTCTTTTTATTTAAATAGCAGTAGTAACTATGAAGTCCAGAGCACCAGGAAACACTGCACTGGGATCGTATTGGCTTAATTATTTTGCATCACTTAACCATTGGGAGAAAAAAATGTTGTTTGAATATAATTAGATGCCACAGTACATTAATTGAAATGGCTAAAAATCATAGAATCTGACAACATCAAGTCTTGGTGAGAATGTGGAGCACCGGGAACTCTCATGCAATCCTGGAGATGATACAAAATGGGATAGCCATTTGGGGGAAACGTTTGGCAATTTCTTACAACATATAACTTCCATATAACTCAGTGATCTACTCCTTGGTATTTACTCAAAGTGAAATGAAAGTATATGTCCATATCAAAACTCCCATATGAATGTTTGCAGCACTTTTATTCATAATCTCCAAAACTGGAAGTAATTCAATATCCATCAGCTGTGAACAAATGAACCTGTAGAGCCTCATACTGGCATACTACTCAGTAATAAGGACAAATTACTGATCCATGGAACAATGTGGACTAACCTCAAATTCTTTATTCTAAGTAGAGAAGGACACACGATACTGCATACTCCACAATTCTGTTTATATGACCATCTGGGTTGAGAGTAGTGGAGAGAAAGGACTACTAAGAGGAATGAAGGAAATTTCCAGGGTGATGAAAAGCTTTTGTCTTGATTGTGATGGTGGTTTCATGCCAGTATGCATTTTTCATAATTCATAGAATGGTATATCTAAAGGGTAAATTATATTGCCTAGAAATTGTAGCTTAACAAAAGAGCACTATACAACAAACTATACAACTGCAAAACTCAGTGGCTTGAAAAATACCACTTATTGTTAAGGCTCTGTGGTTTAGCAGTGTGGTGATGGGCAGTTGGCTTGGCTGAACACAGCTGTGGCAGCTTTTCTTGCTGGGGTCTGCAGATTTGGGTCTGAACAAGTTTTTCATCTTCCTGAACCTTCAGAATAGCTGGGGCACGTTCTTTTCATGCTTATAATGGAGGTACACCAGAACAACTACAGAAGTTCCAACTATAGAAGGATATTTCCAGTTATTTGCTTTCATTCCACTTATTAGAATCCCCTTGGCAAAGGAAGTAAATGCCTTAGCCCAAATTCAAGGAGTTGAGAAGGAAACATCTCTAGTGGAACTATGACGCAAATGTGGGAATTAAGTGTTAGCACAATAATCTAATCTTACAGAAGGCTCTTTACTGAACTATAACTTAATAATATGCCCCTATATTTCTATAAGGATGGTGTGAAAATATGGTCATATGAAGAACATTTTTGCTTTTTCTGCATTATCACTGTTGAAAGTACCTTTTTATTTTACTTTATTTTTATTTTCTGAGGACCCTCATTAGCAATTCTTCTTAGAATTTAGACATTTGTACTGTTTTCTGAAAAACAATATAGCTGATTTTATCAGACAATTAGACATCTATAATTCATCTTGATTCGTTTTCATGTTAGTAACGTCAGTTGTAAAAATAAAAGCCAATTATTTCACTAGCAAAATGAGTTTATTCAGGAATGTAGGGGAATTGCAATTTGGGACAAGTAAATTATGGCAAACCATAGGTGAGTCCAAACAGACAAAGGGAAAGTCAGCTTTATTAGGTTTCTGAAGGAAATTAAAAAGGATTGTTTTGAACAAAACTTCATTGGAGAAGAACAAAAGTTCGAAGTTATGATGATTTCTGTTGGCTGCAAGCAGTGGTCAACAGTTACTGTTGGGGCTAGGAGAGATCTTTCTTTTTCTTAAAAGCAGGAGATAAAATTCCTATAAGAAAAGCGTCCTCCCTTGTCAAGAGAAGAATTATCTTCTTCCTGTTGGTTTGAGTGCACAAGAGTTCCCCCTTCAGGGCTTCCTAATTCCATTTTTATGAGGTTCCTTGGCCCATTTTTCACCCTAAGCAGGAAGCTCAAAGCCAGTTGTATTTCTCAGTTGAAACATCCACGATGTTCCATGTTCCTTGGAATCTGTAGGATTGTAAGCTCTCTATAAAATCTGCCTTATTCTCTTGGTGCTTTTACTGAAAAATTCACAATTTTTTTTTTGAAAATAGGCAGAGATATAGAAGGAGAATGAACACAAATAATGCAAAGAATAGTGGACAGGGAGGTAGAATATTTACAGTCTAATCATTTCCTTGGGACATACTAAATGACCTTTGCAAATCTCTTGATCTCTCTATGCCTTGAGTTGTTACTTATCTTATAAGGCTAATTATGTCTCTCTTTACTTATTTTTCAACATGATGGAGAAAACATGTGAAACTACAATGCATTTTGGGGCACAGTTGACTTTTTGGTCATAAGCCATTTCTATTAAGTGAATAGACAGGTGTGCCTTTCATCCTGGAGGAAGCCCATATTGTTCTATAAATGGAACAAAAGCCTCTCCTTGATTCTTCCCTGTGGCTTTGTCTGTCGAGTGATTCAAGAGATTTTTAATAAGCAAGAGAAGGTGCTGCTTCATCTCATGTGTGGTTTCAAACCTGTGCAGAAGGAAGGCAGTTCTTCAGTTTCTGACAGTCATGAAATGAGCTGGTGGTTTCAGAATGATTTTAAGTAGAAATCTTGCTACAATCCCAGTACGATCCTATGGGATTTACCATGTCAAAACCAAGGTTGAATGAAGTACAGGGGATAAAGGAGTTTGGCCACTGAGGAGTAGCTTCTAGGTCATTGAGTCATTGAAATGGTATATATTCCAATCCTTAGGTGAGAACATAGGAAGGGGATGCTCTGATGAATAAAATTAGTTCTGTGACCTGTGTGTACTCTTCCCCTAGACCCACAGTGCAACGCTGGGCAAATGTCACAACTTCTCAGAGTCTTTCTTCCATCATAAGAAGCTAGAAGAAAGAGACTTAAATAGACAATTATTTAACTTTTCCAGAAAAATTTGAGCATTACAGCTCGTGATCTACAGGAGCCCAGAGCACATGTTTGATTTTATCAAAGTTTTAAGGTCCATGTGTTTCTAAGAAGCCCGGGTCAGTACATCAGTACAAAAATTACTGAAAACTCAGTGCAAAAATTATACCTTAGGGCTCTGTTTTTCAAAGAGTATGAGAGGTAGAAAAGTATCAATCTATGTCTAGTAATATGAGTGTTAATTGACTAGACGTCCCCCTTTGCCGAAAGACTTACATAGAAACATAAGTGATCAGAATCACCTACATTACATACCAAAAGTGCTAACTGGGGCCTCCACAGGACAACTGGAATTATAATTTCAAAGGCCCTCCCTGGATCTTTAACTTGAAATCGTTCCTCAACTGATATTAAAAAATGATGTCAGAAGAACCATGGTATTTAAACACAAACCACTTTAACTCATGTCTCACGAACCTGGTTCTTGTTCCCCTGGATCCATGCAACCGCAGAATAAACATGGAGCTTCACCTCACTTTTCTTCCTTTTTAAAGTAGTCTAACTTGGTGCCATTAAGAATTTTTATTTTAAAATATTAAAAGAATCAAAACTAGCATGACTTTTTCAGAGAAAACAAGAACCATAAAAATCTTCTTAGCTTTTGCAAAACTATTTTCAGGTACGCTTCCAAGTTTCTTTTGAACTCCTCTCTTCCTTAAAAGGATTTGGTTGGAAAGCTTGAAAGACACAGGGAAAGATGTTGAAAGGAGGAAAAAGCTGTTAGGGTTACAATTGTTCCTCGTACATCTATTTATTTCCTCTACAGACATTTGTGGGGCACCCACTACATGGAAGGTACTTGGAAAAATTGACACGAGGTCCTTATCTGAAAAGGGCCTGAACAACACCTCTGATATGAAGCCAACAGTAGAAGAGGGGTCATTTTGGCTCTGGGAGAGAAGTGGGGAGTAGGGATTGAGGTAGTTGAGCTGACGGGTACCATGGGGGCTCAGCTGAAGGAATGGCGTCAGTGCTCAGAGGTGGATAGGATTTGGAACAGTAGGAATGGGAAGGATGTGTTGGACTGAAAGAACAGACAAGAGCAAAGAAGAAGTGGAGGGAAAACAACATTTATTAAGGGAGTTCTGCAAAGTTCCAGTCACCATAGCACATATTCCCCCAGTGATTTTCTTGCATTTAAAACTCATTTTAAGTGAAGCCCCCTCTTAAAATCCTGCCCACTCCCTTTTCTGTCTTCCAACTTTGTTATATTGTCTGTATTTTGTTATAAATACTTAATCACAACTGGTCCCATATTAATTTGTTAGCTTAATCTAATTAGGCATGGATATTTATCAATTGAAGTGCTTTCATCAGGAAAACAGATTCTCGAGGGGTGGGTGGTTAGCATTTAAAGGCTCTAATCTGAAACCCTCTTTCTAGGGACTGCGCTAATCAACTACTTATCTAAGATCAATACTATGGAGTATGGGGATTGCTAATTTACTTAATGGATGTTAGAAACTATTTTTCATCAGTAATGAAAAATGGTGCTCTAAATATGCAGATTGATTAGAAATATTACAAAGGCACCTCTGACCTTGCAAATTAATCTCTATGAGGCCTACAGTCATTGTCATATATGTCACTGTTTTTCAGGAAATTCTGTTGCCTGGACAGATCAAGGCTTAGCCAAATTCCATTATTGGAATGTCATTGACTGATTCCTTCACACAAAGGAGCTTGTCAAAAGGCCTGAAAGAATAGAGAACTGGAACTTTATAGACTTTGCAAAACATCTGTTTTTGTGCTGTCTTTTTAATAAATGGTCAAATGTTTGGCAGAATTGTGTCTCAGACTTGCTATCTTTTTAACATGCCAATTGGTAATGAAATTTTAGGCACACACACATACACACACACACACTCAGATAAAAAACAACAACAAGCAAACAAAAAGAAAAACAAACAAAAATCCCCCATAGCCTTCTCCTGATCTGACTAGTGGGGGCTACAAACATTTACAATAAAAGAACTTAATAATTGTGAATAACCAAACAGGGTTTCATTGGTTCATAACAACCCCTTCCTTCTTAGATTCAAATATTCCTTAACTATGCTTTAATATTTCCCTGTATGCACACCTATAATACTTCACTGTGATTACAGACTTATTTACCTATCTCTTCCTCTTGATCCTATACTGATGAGACAAAATTATCCAGCCTATTTCATAAATTTACATGTTTGGATGTTTTTTGGCAGATAAAATTAGACATCTAAAAGTCTGAAATGCATAGGACTTTGCTACATGATATTCCCCATCTTCAGTCACAGTATTATAATAAGAAGATGTTTATTAATTATATATCTATTGATAAATAAGTAATCACAAAAATAATCCACATAAATCACTCCAAAGGCTCATGTTTTAGTCATTTTAGGTGTTCTAACCTTGTATGGGGAATATTCAACTGAGGAACCCTGTCAATGTGCCAGATTCAGGATGATGTTACCCTTTCAGTGGGCAGCTGGCAACTAAATTTCACAGAACCATTGAACTCTTGATATTGTTCCTCAGTATAAAGGGTATACACATCACTGTATTCCCATAGCCTGTTCACGCAAGCCTGGGGAATAGTCCTACTAAACAGCCAATCCCTAGATCCCGAATACCTTTAATTTCACCAATGCAAACCAATTCCCAAAATTTATCATTGCATCAAGGTACTCATTTCATACATAAAAACTCATTACTGATGGTCACTATGGTAATTGGAAAGCTGTTGGTGATAAAGATAACTGCTGAACTTTAATAATGATGACTTCTGATAATAAGCTATCAGATTAGTCCATTAGCTGAGCAACTTCGAAGTAAGCATTCTTGAGTAGAATGTGATTTGTACCTGGGTTGGAACTTTATCCAACTAACATTCATAGGCTACCATTCTTCTCATGCGAAACTATTTTAAAGACAACTGTATATTCTTGAACCTAGCTACAGGGACCTTGTTTCATTGGACTTTGTAACCCTAGGACTTTGTACATTACAACGCTGTAGGTTGTCCACTTTCTATTTGTTGAATTAACTAACAGATAACTGCATGAATAAATGCAGGAATGAATCAGTGACACATTTTAATCCTCACCACAACTCTGTGGGTTATTATCACCAGATTATAGATTAGAAAACTAATATCTAGAGAAGTTAAGCAAATTTCTCAAGGTTCCCTTAGAGGAACTAGTGTTTTAACCAAAGCCCGCCTGCTGCCAAAGACCATTTTCTTCCCACAGCATAGGTGTACTCTCACGTGCACAGAGTTATGGAAGTCCATGGTGTGTTTGAGAAAGTAAGAAGTTTGATTTGATACAACATTCAACCATGAGAATGTTGAAGAAGATAATCTGGAAAGATGGATGTGACTTATCGGAGAACTGTACACTTTATTTTATACATAGTGGGTGATTCATCAAAGATTTTTTTTCTAATTTTTGGTAGAATAGTGACCTACTTCCTGCTATGCTTTAGAAGATGGATCTGGGAGTTTGGGAAATAATTTGGAGCTGGAAAGAGGTAAGGAAAGGAAGCCTAAACAGAAAGTAAATGGCAGGAAGCATGAAAACAGAATAAAGGGGAGAGAAATAATTAAACCTAAAAAGACACGGTGCATTGACCTGTTTACTGTGGGGTAACAGGGAGATGGAGGAAATAAAGGTAACTCACAGTTAGGTGTCTGCATTACTGAAAAAAATTGAAAATATAATAGTGGTTCATATGGGTGCAAGCTGTCCTCTGGAAAAATATTTCCAAGTCCAATGCCAAGATAACTTTTTTTTAATTTACGTCATCCTGCTCAGACCAGGTCATTTGTTCTTGTGTTGAGTGCTCGTGGCTCCAACCTCCTTTATAACTCCAGGTTGAATTGTCATCAAGAGAGGTACACACCTAGGGGCACCTGGGTGGCTCAGTGGGTTAAGCCACTGCCTTCAGCTCAGGTCATGATCTCAGGGTCCTGGGATGGAGTCCCGCATCGGGCTCTCTGCTCAGCAGGGAGCCTGCTTCCTCCTCTCTCTCTGCCTGCCTCTCTGCCTACTTGTGATCTCTGTCTGTCAAATAAATAAATAAAATCTTAAAAAAAAAAAGAGAGGTACACACCTATTGTGACTCTCAAAAATAAAATTTTCAGACTATTTTTTTTAAAACTCACACAATTATACGAATGGATATAGAACATGTGTCAATGTTTTAATGAGGGAACCAGCAAGATGACAAAGCCAGTTCAAAAGCAGATGAAAGGAAATGAATTCACATGTTACTTCAAAAGAGAAAATAAATGTATAGTCATTGAAAGAAAAAAATGTTCAAGTAATATATGTTAAATACTGAACTGATTAATGTCGCAAAACACAATAAAACAACTTCTGTGGTTATCTTCTCTAATACACAAAGTCATTTGCATTGCTATCAGGAAAAAACTCTTTTGCATACCTATGAGATAGAAATAATTTGCTTTCATTTTCTAAAATTAACATTTTTACAGTAATTGTAATTTTACAATTATAATATGTATATGTCCTAATTAATAGTACTAGTAAGCTACATTCCTCTGGAGAATCAAATTATCCTTAGGCAAGTTTAATGTTCTAGCATGACATTATAAGTCACAGTAATCTTTTGTTGTATTTCCAAATTTGGATAATTTTTCTTCATGATACATAAGTTGTCTTCCCTCCCTACCATTTCCATTTTTCTGAGAAATCACCCTTTAATTCTATACTTATCATTTCAGCACCAGTCACCTTGTTAGTGAGAGGCAGTCTTGCCCCCCTGGGGTGCTCTCAGCTCAAGACTCTGTACATGGCTCAGGAATGAGCTAGAAGGTTGAGGATTACCATTTTTTACTTTTTCTCAATTCATCCAAATTCACAAAATGGAGTGAAATTAGGTGTGTTGATTTCAATTTGTCAATCTATAATTTGTAAAATATGATTTTTAGCAGTGATAGTAATAAAGATAAATTACATGAATAAATTAGATAGTCAAACTCCACTTTATTTTCTATAGTCAAATATGAACATACAAATCAATATCTTTGTTTTAAAAAAGGTTTCTATAAAATAATATATGTGATAAGGGGCTAATACCCACAGTATATTAAAACCTATGTAACTAAATATGAAAAAAACTCAACTTAAAAATGTGCAGAGGATTTGAATAGATATTTTTCCACAGAAAGCATAGATAGCCAACAGACACAGATAGCCAACAGACACATGATTATCACTAATCATCAGGGAGATGCAAGTCAAAACTACAATGAGATGTCACCTTACAACTGTCAGAATGGCCAAAATCAACAAGACAAGAAATCATAAGTGTTGGTGAGGATATGAAGGAAAATAGAACCCTTATGAACTGTTGGTGGGAATGTAAATTGGTGCAGCCACTGTGGAAAACAGTACAGAGGTTTATCAAAAAAGAAAAACAAAGCTACTATATGAGCCAATAATTCTACTAGGTATTTAACAAAAAAAAAAAAAAAGAAAGAAAAGAAAGAAAGAGAAAAAAAAGAAGAAGATGCAGATGCTAATTCAAAAAGACATATGCATCTCTTGGCCATACAATCGCTAAGATATGGAGGCAACCTAAGTGTCCATGGATAAACAAATGGATGAAGAAGATGTGTTATGTGTACACACACACATTGGAATATATATAAATATAAACACACACACACAAAATGTACATTGGAATATTATGCAACCATAAAAAAGATGATATGGTGCCATTTGTGATGAAATGCATGGACCTAGAGGATATTACACTACATGAAATATGTCAGACTAAAAAATACAAATACCATATAATTTCACTCATTTGTGAAATCTATAAAAAAAAGAAAGAAAGAAAGAAAAAAGAACAAACAAAGAGCAGAGTCAATATAAGTCCAGAGAACAAACTGATGGTTTTCAAAGGGGAGGTTGGTGGTGGGTGTGGCAAAATGAGTGAAGTTATAGAATGAGTAAGCCACAGGAATAAAAGGCACCATAAACGGGATATAGTTAATGGTATTGTGATAGCATTGCATGATGATGGATGGCACCTACAGTTGTGGTGAGCACAGCGTAATGTATGAACTTGTCAAATTACTATGTCATACACCTCAAACTAATATAACATTGTGTGCTAACTATATTCAAACAAACAACAAAAAAAAACACTTCTATGTAATGTCATATCATGAAATACATTTTTATGTTGAAATTGTTCTACCTTTAATTTTTATGAATATACTTTGGTTTCTGTTCTTTAGATGAAGGCATAAGGTAGTCAATAGTATTTTCTTGAGATTCTCCTTTGTTCCAAGGTCATGCCCTACCTTCTTTGATGTTAACATGCATTATGGCATGTGTGCGATGTAGATGTTTTTGTATCTTTTATTTTGCCCTTAATGTTTTTACCAAGAAAAATAAAAGTGGGCAACTCTATGTCTGTTCCTTATTTGTTTGCTTCTTAATGATTAGTTTCTTAGAAAATCATTCTAAGAAAATCATTCTAAGAAATCTTAGAAATCATTCTAGAAAATCTCAGAGAGTAAAGCCTTGTTAATGTTCCCATAGTTCAGAGTCTATCTTCAAGCCTTATAATTATAGAAATTACACCAACTATGGGTTAGTTCACTTGGGGTAGACTCACATTAATCAGAATGAACATATAAAACATAACAGTATATACAGAACAGAAATATCAATTGATTACATTAAAATTTGGACTGAACTTCAGAAGGGATAGGATAATTAAGTCAGTTCTCCCTGAACTTACACCATCCCTAGTGCCAAACTATAATCAGGAAGTGGCCCTGTGAGCAACTAATTAACAACTTGAGGATGGCTCCAGGATTCGAGGATTTGAATGGTTGATAGCTTTAGCAGCTTGCCATTGCGAAGTAGGTTGATGTTTTAAGGAATCCTTTCTCCTGGGTAATGCTTAAGTGATTGATTCAAACATTTATAGCTATGCATCTTCTGTTGGCCACCAGAGTGAAACAAAACAAAACAAAACAACCTCTTTTTTAACTGCACAGCTTTCATTTCTGATGGACATAATACCTTCTGTCAGAGTTCTCTAGGGCTGAAAACCATTCTCCCTTTTTAAGAAATCTTAATTCAATTCTATTCTGACCCATAAGGACTGATATTAATGTTTTATACTAAGATGACTATTTTTCTTTCTTTGACACCTCTGCTTTTTTAAGGATGTATTACCACTCCTGTCCAGCCGCACTGCATGCAAAAGTTACCGAGGTTGACAGAGATCTTATTTTGGGGTGGAGGGGGGGAGTGAGACTGGTGGTGGGTATTAAGGAAGGCACATGTTGCATGGAGCACTGGGTGTGGTGCATAAACAATGAATTTTGGAACACTGAAAAAAATAAAATTAAATTTAAAAAAAGATATATTCCACTATGGGTCTTCAGTTACTCTATATATGAAACCAAAGATACTCACTGGCATATATGGTATGGATGGTGGGCCTTTGAGAAGTAATTAGGTTTAGATGAGGTCACATGAGTGGAGCTGCCTTGAGGGGATTAGTACCCTAATAAGGGGATGAAGAGGTTAGAGCTCCTTCTCTTGACCATGGGAAGACTCAGCAAAGAGGAGGCCCTCTGTAAACCAAAGAGTCAGCTCTCAGTAGAACCTCATCATTCCAGCATCCTGATCTGAGACTTCCAGTGTCCAGAACTATGAGAAATAAATATTCTTGTTTAAGTTGCCCAACCTATGTTATTTGTCATAGCAGCCCAAATGACAAAGATACTCCACCGATACACTTTTCAGAGACCTGCTACCTTGAAACTACTTTTTTTTTTTTTTTTTGGCTTTGAGTCTGTGTAGAAATGATATATCCAGATTTTAATAGTAATATTTTGCATTATACAAATTTATTTATTTATCTCACGTTGCTTTTACAAATTATCTTTATCCCTAAAATATTTCTTGTCTTTGGATTGATTTTGAATTTTAAAAGTCTTACTTGAATTCCTCCAATTTTTCTTTCCCAATAGTTATATTTGCTCTGTGGCTATTTAAAAACACACAGAGAATAAACATAAAGTTCTGGGCTCTCAACATTGGAAATCCATATGTTCCCCCCTTCAGAGCTAGCTCAGTCTCCAAATTAAAGCTAACATTTATTAGTTAACACCCTTACCTGTCACTATCTTAGATAGTCCAAGTTGTAAACTTAGATGAATTCTGAATAATAAAAATAATTTCCTAACTTACAGTAAGTTAGACCATGTGAAATTGCCAAATTTCCACTAAAAACATTTTGATCTATAAAAAAGGCAATTTCACATGGTTCAATCTAGTAGTTTTCACATGTAATAATTCATTCTTATAAGCAGTATTTCCCCAGAGCTCCTGAATTATTTATGAAGCCAATACAAATGTTATGTGTTGGAGAAAATGTGATGTGAGGCTGGGCTGGGGGTGGGGGGTGTGGTGCTATGCTGAGTTGGAGGATCTTCCTCATACCCCAAACTCCTCTTCATCATAGCCACAAAGAGAAGACAGCCATACATCTCAGAAGCTGCTTCATTTTGTTTTTTAGTATCTTTGAAAAATCCTTGATCAAAGCCCACATACAGTTTAGATTACCTGCTTTTTAGAAAACAAATATTCTCTGATATCTTTCTGACTTTGTACACTTTACACAGATATTAAATCTGTTCCCCGACTTCATGTGAGTCCCTTTTTCACAATTCCTAAGGTTTCTGCTTCACTTTTTAAAATGATCTTTCTGAATACCCATGAGGCTTTATTTCTCTGAAGCCCTCAGGGATTCTGCGGTTTTGATGGCTTCCCTCTACCCAGAATCCCTGTTTATTATTCATCAATAATAAGTGAGTTCTTTGCCAAATTAAATAATAGTTTTCAATTACTAGAAGAATATTTACTCATTTTTTGTGTTATTGATAATGAAATAGTTACAGACACAGGATACTTTTAGGTTTTATCCGCAATATTAGCAATTTCTTCATTACATTCTTAAACTTAGAACACAGATTGAAAACACTGGCCCTTTGGTTAAATCTCCCTCCACTCATTTTTTGTAAATAAAAGTTTATTAGAACATAGCCATACCTGTTCACTTACATATCTATTGCTACATTTATGCTATAACACCACAGTTAACTGAATCAGGACATATGAGTCACAAAGTGAGAAATATTTACTAACTGACAACTTACAGAAAAATGTTTGCCAATTCCTGGCCCAAAAGGACGGAGGGCAAAATATAAATGGAAGACTGGGGCCCATATTTTCAGCCAAAGAGAACAGGTCTTTCACAAAAATAAGATGTCATTTGAGAAAGATCTTGGAAGACTTTTAAAGCAACCACAAAGATGGTAAAATAGTTTTGGTGGATCTGTATATCCTAGAATTCCAAGAAATACGGTAGACCATTTATCCCAGGAGAAGATATTCGATATACTTTCTCTAGGTGAAGATTAAAAAGAAATTATCAATGGAAAGAGATACTGAAGAGGAACTAAGCTAACTTTGAATGGGTTCAGATGGTGTCCCTGCCTACAATTTCATATATTAGCTTTTGAGCATCATAGCATTCAAGGAATTGAGCAACTCTCGGAAATAGAAACACAAAACAATGGCCAGTCAGTGCCCTTTCTATAATTTCACCTTTCTCTTCCGAAGCACAGAGGTATCAAAGATACCTTCAAGTCTACCACATTTCCACAGTTCTTGTTTAATGTTTATAATGCCCAGAAAAGAAAAAAAGAAAAAAGAAAAGAAAAGATTGCAAGAGAAAATGAGGGCATGTGTGAGCTGTAGAAGTAACAGATGTCTTAAAAGGACAAATGATACTATAAGAGAAAATTGACGAGGTAATTCTCAAAATGCAAGTCCTTAATTACTTATTTCTTTTCCAGTTATCCAATCCAACTACTGCTAGAGACAGGAATAGAAAATTCTTTATGGTGTATTTAATCCTACTACTAAGTGACATCTTGAATATTAAGAAGCCCACACTTTCACTGCTAATACACTGATCAAACATGGTAAATGAAAATAAGGTGCTTCCCACCCAATCTCTCAGGGTGAGTACTGTACACTTTGCTGTAGGCAGATTAATCTGAGGTTAGCATCACCTATTATCATGTGCCTTATAGTGTTTCCATTCTCTGATCATTTTCCTGTTCTGGAAATACTGCTAAAATGTGATTTGTTTTGATCCCAGTGTATCATGCAACCCTGGTAAAAGCTTGAATTATTAAACATAAATGGAAACATTGGCACTGAAATGTTGTGACAAAGTTTCTATAAGAAGGTCACAGATATAATCTAGAAAATGTCAATTTGTTGATGATTATATAAAAATAATTATATAAAGTTAAAATTTTTATGGAGAACTCCCAGATTCCTGCAATTATGTCCAAAGATCCTGAGGAATCCATTTGTGAATAATTAATAGACAACATTTTTCAAACACATTTGACTTTCAAACAATGTATTCTTGGAGCAGCCAGTGTAAACATACTTTGGAACATACTGGATTCATGCTAGAGTTAAATTCTGTTCATTGTGTCTCTCCTCCAAGATAGAATAGCCAACTGGAGAAATAGCCTAGCCTAGGGTTTATATTCTCGCGATGCTACAGGAAAGCCCTTCACTATGAAGTTGAGCCATCACCTTCACACAGCCCAAAACATTTCTAACTTTGAAAAATAAAATAGATCACTGTGCTCTGCATCCAGAGAGGACAAGTGGCTAATGTGTCAACTCGTGGTAAAAGGAGTAGCTCTTCTGGTGGTCTATGCCCTGTCTGGGGAATGACAGTTCAGAATGTTCTCAGGAGAGAGCCTGTTCTTAAGAAACTTTGAGACCAATTTTGCAGTCTTGGTAAGTATTGACAAAGTGAAGTCCCTTACAGATTCTCTAAGGCTTTAGCATGATTGTGTCTTTACATTACAGAGCATTTTTTCTCAAAAGGCCTTCAGGCATCTTATCAACTCTATGTGTGTGTGTGTGTGTGTGTGTGTGTGAGAAAGAGAGAGAGAGACACAGAGAGAGAGAGAATGAGCTTGTATAAAATGAGCTTAGAGTATTAGTCCTTTTGGGCTGCCATAACAAAATACCACTGACTGGGTGACATAAACAACAGATGTATTTTCCCACAGTTCTGGAATCTGAAGTACATGATCAAGGTGCCTACTAGGCTGGTTTCTTCTGAAGCCTCTCTCCTTGACTTGAAGGTCAAGCACACACTGTGAACACACACTCCTTGTGTCGCTTCCTCTTCTTAAAGGATGCCAATCCTATTGGATTATGGTCTATTCTTATGACTTCATTTGAACTTAATTGCCTTTTAAAGGGTCTAGTCATTTTGGGGGTTAGGGTTTCAACATGTAAATTTGTACAGGGGGGACAGAGTTTACTCCAAAACAATGCAAGATTTTCATAGAACATTCTAACAAAAAAGAGTAAAATTAAAAAAAAAATAATCGGGGGGTGCCTGGGTGGCTCAGTGGGTTAAGCCTCTGCCTCCGGCTCAGGTCATGGTCTCAGGGTCCTGGGATCGAGCCCCTTTCTGCTCAGCAGGAAGCCTGCTTCCCTCTCTCTCTGCCTGCTACTCTGCCTATTCGTGATCTCTGTCAAATAAATAAATGAAATATTCAAAATAATAATAAATAAATAAATAAATAAGTCATCTGACTTTCCACCAGTCAGAAATAACAACTTTAGCCCCTAGGTGAGGGTCATTCTAACCATTTCTCCAACCATTTGGATAAATCACTAGCTTGTTAGATAGTAAGCAAGGTGAACAGATTCTAGTCTGTGTAAATGGATTATTGTATATAAATTACATTTTAATTAATAATTTGAATTTTTAGTGATATTATATTTTACCTTACAATTAATTCTAAAACCAATGCATAAAGCTATCTTTTTTCCTAAAGATATGTACATCACTCATACAGGATACTTGTTTTCATGTATAAATGCTGCTTCACTAATTCTTATGAACATTTTACTTGAGACTTTCTAGAGTGAAGGAAAAAAAAGAAAAGGAAAATCTGTGTTTTCCACAGCTCCACAACATTTAAAACATCCAATAGATGTAAAAGATCGGCTGAAAAATTGTGAATTGCTCCTAGTTACTTATAAGAGTTATTTCTGTTTTAATATAGTCTCTATAGCTTTGTAAGTTGTTTGTTGTTTTGATTATTAAACTGAACTCTATATATGATGGATCTAGCATAGAACTGTAAGAGCTGATCATAGTGGATGTTCAATAACTATGTGTTTAATTAGAATCTACATTTTACTTAACAGAGCCACAAGTGTTCTATTTTTTTTTTTTTTTTTTTTTGAAAATTTGTAAGAAGGGATGGCCACCTATCTTCCCAGTTTGGCATTTTGTGTTGAAGTTCTATTGAATAACTTTCACTCCTACACCCCTAGGCAGTGGTCTAATGGAGTGGGTTTTTACAAAGATGTTAAGTTCTATAGTCATCTATAAATTAAATGATGCAATTACACTATAGTTAATGTAGCAGAAGATTATTAAAAAGATTATAAGGACAATTAAGACTTTGATGTCATTTTTGTATTTTTAAAATGTGTTTCTATTTTAAAATTCCTCACCACAAATGCTGATGTAATTAGGCTCCTCTAATTACTCCTAATTCCTCTTCTGAGCACTTAGTTTTTGGTATGTGCATGTGTGCACATATGTATTTTATTCTCAGATAATAAATTCCACTGTTTCTTAGATCCATTCTTTATGAATATCCTGTTCACCAGCAGCCTTTTAGTTTCATCTTCTGCATTTCCAGCTTCATTTAAAAATTTTTTCTTAGCTATTGGAAACTCACAAAGTACTTGTATTTCATGAGGAATTTGTGAGTACTGCATGGATATAGTTCCTGCATGTTTCCCCCCCCCCAAAGATTTTATTTACTTATTTATGTGAGCATATGAGCTGGGAGGAGGGGTAGAGGAAGAGGAAGAGGCAGACTCCACGCTGAGCCGGGAGAACTATGTGGGACTCGACCTGAGGATCATGACCTGAGCCAAAGGCAGATGTGACCCACTGAGTCACCCAGGCACCCTAGTTCCTGAATTTTTGGAAATGAATATGACCTTTATTCTATAATTACAACTTGATTGGACATAGTATTTGTGGGTCACATTTTTTTCCTCTAGGAGTTGTATAGACCTCACTCCAATATTTCGGCTTTGAACACTGATGTAGAAAAGCTTAAAGCCAGGCTAACATCTATCTCCTCCTTTCGCTATCTGAATGCCTTAAGAATATCTCATTTTCAATAAATTTTAAAAGTTTAGCCAGGTTTGCCTGATTGTCAGTCACTGTGAATCTATTTTTTTCTTCTAAAACATTTTTTTTTTTCAACTTGCTGTTCAAGTTCTCCTTTCCAAGACATTTCTTTGAATGCCTTTCTGTTTCATTTATCATGTTTCTTACCTTATCAGGAACATTCAGGAGTAGTGATTTTCCTTGTGCTCACTCAGTGTCTCCATCTTCAAAAATATTTTTTTTCTAGAATTGGTTTGATCATCCTGTCATTTTCTTTGTGATTATCTCAAGACTTCCTTAAGTTTGTTATTCTAAGGTTAATCGTGTTTATTGTGTTTTATTATGTTTAATTTATTTATTGTGTCCATAATGAAATCCTTTTTCATCTCAATTTGTTGCCTCAATTTTACAATCTCCATTCTTATTTCATACCATTATTTTATTATCTGGGTCTTTGTGGAATTCATATTATTAATTCCAAACCATAAAATATGAAAGCTTATTTCAGTTTTTTGAATTTTTCTCCTTCCAAGAATGGTTTCTTCATCCATTTAGTCCTTTTTTTCCCTCTCTTTTTTTTCCTTTTTTCTATTTTTCTACTAAATACTTTTATAGTTGTTGTAAGATGACTTTTCATCTCCTTCCTGTTTGAGGTTCGCTCTACTCTCTCCAGCTGTCTTATTTGTTTATATATAGCAAGCTTGGATTTTCTTGAATCTCTTTATTCCCACCTTCTCCAAGACATGCCTGCCTTCCCTTTAATCTATAGTTTGAGGATGGGGTTTTAGGTTTGATCCATTTTTCCTATCCTGGGATATGGGGTAAGATAAGATCAGCTAGAACTAGTCTCCTTTAATGAAAGTTACTTTCTACCTTATAGTAGAGGTGCTAGAAGTAAAATAGTCTCTTATTTCCATGGTTGGCAGTTACCCTAAGATTCAGATTATGCCACAAGCTGATCACAGAAGTGCTTATGTCAATGTTCACTGTGATTATCTGTTTTCTAATTTGATCACATCTTTATCCAGTAGACATTTCCCCTTACTTTGCCATTCCTCAGATCACAATAGGGAAAATACTTGGATATTACCTCATATCCTCTTTCTTTCTAACTTTGGGGTAATGATGATACCTCCAAGGTTGGTTTGGCTCACCAGTACAGTTTTGAGTGAAGGTTAGGAACAGTGCTGACTCATGTCAGAGTTTTCTCTGTCTTTCCCTTCCCAAACTTTATGATTTTTACAATATTGGGCTATGACCATAGTTGAATTTTGGCCTGCCTTCTTTGTGTTTACTAAAAAATTGTTTTTACTTTTATTTATTTCATTAGGTAATTTCAGCTGGGGGGAGGCTTGTCATAATTACCTATAAGCCCTTGTCCAGAGGTTTTAATTCTCTAATGCTGCTGTGTGATAGCTTTGGTGTCTTTATCACACTTTTCAGAGATACTGGGTTTTACCAACAAATAATGAAACATTTTTTTTTTAAACTATCTACCTATGGAGGGAGAAACTAGCTATGAAAACCAATTCTTGGTTAATATTTGTTGCTATAACACCTAACAGGATTTTGAGATTCTAAGATGATTCTATTTATTGTTATAGCAACAAAAATACTGGCAACTTAAGTGTAAGCATATCAAAGGGCTCCAGAGGCACTGTCAGTGGGCATTTCCCTTTTCTGCAAATAGGAAAGCAGATGCACAATTATAGTATCTTGCTCAAGATCAGACAGTTATAGAGACAGGATTTGAGCTCCTGTTAGCACTAGGGCTGTGTCTTTTAAATGTTCCTTAGGCAAAATATATTAAACAAACAATCATCACACTTACCTCCTGATTGTACAGATCCTGGGGCAGGAAACCATGGTGAGGCACTATCGAGGCCCACCACTGACCTGGGCTGTGATTTTCCAACATCAAGTAATCAGTTTCCCATGGATGACCAAACACTAGCATGCACAGAGGTGTGGGCATCCCCTCCCCTCCCTACTGCTGTTAGTTAATACATTCCCTTCTTTCACTGTGGAATTATACTGGCTTACAGACTGCCAAGTTTGTGTCTCTTAAAAAATTCAGCACATACTTTTATTAATAAAAGTAGAAACCCAACTGATTCCTGCCTTTGTGAATTTTAAGAGCTGATTGAAAATGTCCAAAAAAATAGCTCTAAATGTTCAGTTGTGTTACACAGAGATGGAGGAAAGCAAGGGGGATGTTGGAGACCTTCCAAGGAAGGAGGAAGACAAAGGAGTCTCTTCCTTATTCCTTCTCAGCTAGGAAAACCCAGCATAACAGAACTGTTGTCTCTGAACCCTCCACCACTCAACCCTCTCTCTGAAGTCAAGATCCCAAACCAACTGCTTGTGGGAATGCTTCGCCCTCTGAGTATCACTATATATATATATATATATATATATATATATATATATAAAATCACATGGATTGTTTTAAATCACGCAGATAAGAATTTATATACTCTTCAGCCAGTATCCCTTCACTGGGATGAGTAGACTTCACAGATGTGAATAAGGATCTTGAGATGAGGTGATTATCCTGGATCATTGTTGGGGTGGGACCAATGTAACCACCATGGTCCTTTTAGGGGAAAGAGGCAGCAGAGTCAGAGAAAGAGATGGGACAACAGAAGAGGTCAGAGGGAGAGATTTTAAGATGTTACCCTGCTGGCTTTGAAAATAGAAGATGGGGCCATGAGAAAATGTATATAGACATTCTCTAGAAGCTGGAAAAGAGAAGGAAATGGACCCGCCCCCAATGCCTCCAGAAGGAATGCTGCTCTGCAGACACATTTCAGAATTTGGACCTCCTGAACTGTAAGCTAATAATAATAAGTTAATAATTTAAGTAATTACTTTTATAGTAATTTGTTACAACAGTAATAGGAAACTCATACAAATGCACAAATTCATGATTCAACTATTGACATGTTGATTTCAGAATAATAAAGTGTGGCTACTGTAGGAAATCTGAGGTAATCAGATCTGGTTCCTTATAATACAATCCAGCATCCCTTAGAAGTTATAGGAAAGAGACCCTCACCTATAATTAACTAGGGAAGAAACATTTCTGAAGTGATAAGGATCTCTTTTGCTTCAGGTGCCTCCATTATTCTTCAAGAACTAGTAGAAAATAATTTTAAGGGACACAAGAATTACTAATATCCATTTCCTGCTGGATTGTACTGAGTAGATATGCTTCATCTCAAACTGCCACTGTTTCTACTTCTGCATGCACAAAAGCCCACTGAGCTTTTAAAGCTTTTGACTGAAGCATGACCCCAAAAGAAAGCTTCTGTTTATGATTGAGTTTTTCCCTACTCAAGGGGAATGCTGTCTGTTTTCAAGTACAGAGTTACTATCCATAAGCTAGAGAACACGACTTTATCATCCTATAGAGAAATAAAGGGTCTTTGTTTCCTCAAAGAGACCTCTAATGGCCTTTGTGAAGAATCCTAGGAAGTTCTTGTACATTTATCTTCCTTCTCCTAAAAAATGTTGCATGACTGATGGCCACTGCTTGGATACTGCTGATTCTAACACCAGTTTTTCCATCCAGCTGTTGCCATGACGGGCCTTGTCTGAATGACACATACTACTGATCTTGTTCTGTCTTTTCTGTCACTGAACACTTCCAATGGCTCTTTTCCCCCTGCATTAAACCCTTCTGCCTGACCCAGAGGCTCCTTCATAAACAGCACTCCCTTTGGTAACCTTGTCATCTGCTACAGATAGTCCCCTAACTTTAGGAAATGTAGTTCAGCTAATAAGCAACTCAAATTTCATTTTCTCAAAGTAACAATATTTTACAAAGAGCTGAGATACCAGAATCAACCTGCAAGATGCCATTTAACCTATAAATATATTAATGGCACTCATACTATTTCCACAACATCTTCCCTTCCTCCCTGCCCCCCCCCCAGGGCAAACAAATGTCAAGAACAAGATTCTCTGAACAAGAACAAAATGTCTAAACAAGATTCTCACTGGGCTTGCTAAATGGGTTTCTGACTCACTAGGATGACTTCTTGGGAGCAGAGAGTTAGATTGAAAGCATTGCTGTGGGTCAGATTACAAATTTCCCAACTAAGAAGGAAATGTAAAGAATACATGCTTCACTCCTGGCCGACACCATTGAGGTGGCCATGATGTTCCTGGTAGCTGTGAGATTAAAAACAAGGTTTGACTTCCCGTTAAGTGGGGAAAGGCAAAGATCTTTCTTAGCCAAGAGTAGCTTAGTATCTGACCAGAGTACACAAATAATACAATGTTCTTCTTTGGAGAAGTTAGTAACTAGTAACAGCCAGCACTTTTCCATAGTAAACTTTTACTTTCTGCAAGGCTCTTTCTTCATCTTCCCTTCTTCCTTTGCCTTTGGTTATGATTCTATATTTTTCTCTCTTTTTTTAAGATTTTATTTATTTATTTGATAGAGATCAAAAGTAGGCAGGGAGGCAGGCAGAGAGACTGGAGGAGGCAGGCTCCCTGCTAAACAGAGAGCCTGAAGTGGGGCTCGATCCCAGGACCCTGGGATCATGACCTGAGCTGAAGGCTTTAACCCACTGAGCCACCCAGGCGCTCCTATGATTCTGTATTTTTCTAGAAAACACGTTGTTTGTAAAGCTACCAGTTAGTCCACCCCCCACCCCAACAATTTTTTTTTAACATGCCTAAATTCTTTGCCTCCTTTAAAACCTGTCTTGGTCCTCCCCAAGGCATTCCCTCTCTTCTCATCTAAAACCTAAGAGTCTTCCCTTTCAGGGAACTCCTTGTTTTCCCACCTCCTGCCTCCCACCACTCTGTTATCAATGGGAACTAATAATATTCCAGCTCCATGACCACGGTAAATGACCCTTGACTTCGCTGGAAACACACAGTACTTGTACACGCTCCTCATCACAATGATTAGCCCACCAGCAATCTCTTCCCTAGGAATCGTAAACTGCTATGATGGGCCTTTTCTTTCCCGGTCACAAGCTGTGCCGATAAGCCCCTTCTAGTTGCCAGAGAGGAGCTGGAGAAATTCACTCCACTTTGCGGAAAAAAGCAATCTGCAGAAGAAGAGAATAGAACTAGAAGCAAAGAGAAGAGGTAAGTGGGATTAAGACACAGAGTCATTCTTGAGGCTTCTTGACTCCCACCCTTCCAGGAGAATAATGGAAGAAAGTCTTTTCGTGGGTTTTTAAAAAAAAATATATTTTTAAAAGATTTTATTTATTTACTTGATAGAGAGAAACACAGAGAGAGAGAGAACACAAGCAGAGGAAATGAGAAAGGGAGAAGCAGGCTCCCCCCAAGCAGGGAGCTTGATGTGGGGCTCGATCCCAGACCCTAAGATCATGCCCTGAGCTGAATGCAGACATTTAACAACTGAGCCACCCAGGTGCCCCAGAAAGTCTTCTCTTTATATTAAATAGGGTTGTGTGTTTGTTACTTACAAAAAAAGTCCTGGCATGAACTAGCCCCTTTCCACAAATTGCATTTTTGAAATGGCCTACACCATCCTTGAGCATTTATTCCTGTGCTGTCCCACTGCAGACTAATGGCTTCTTTGGCATAGGCTTTATTCCTAATTGGATTGTGTGATATGAGGCTAACATCTCAGCAAAAATGCATATCAGCATGGGAGGAAGCTCAGGAAATACTTGGTGGTTGATTAATGGAAGAACTTCCTGAAGAGATGTGTATATGTTTATCAGACACCCTCTGGTATTATTAGCTCCATTAGGTCCTTGTAGAAAGAACACAAGAGTCAGTAGATTCAAGTCTTGTCTCTTCCTCTGTCTTTGTGGTGTTGTTTAAATTACTCACCTTTCTGACTTTGTTCTCTTCCTCTGTCTTTGTGGTGTTGTTTAAATTACTCACCTTTCTGACTTTGTTCTCTTTTTATATTTTAAGTAGGGAAGGTAAAGTATTGGTCATGATACTTTGAGTTGCAAGACCCAGAAATCCAAAGTAATTTGGATTAAGCAGAAGAAAACCCCATTTAAAGAGTAGCAAAGTCAGTAGACCTTCAAGCACAACTGGATATGGGTCAACAAATCCCATCAGTCTCTCCAACTCTTGGCTCTAATTTTCCCCCATGATGCCTCCCTTATTCTTGGGTAAAGGGCTCCCAAGTGGCAAAACCACAGATGTCACTTACCAAATTATCCATTCCTGCTCCCTCACCTGTGACTACAAGGATCAGATATCTCTAAAAGTACTTTGCATCCAGAAGCAACCATCGGAATATATGCATAGCCCTTTGAATTTAAAGATATGTCTTTCAGTCCTAGGAACACAGTAGCCTTAGAAACAACACATTGGTGAGGTCCTGCCAATTCCAGTTTAGTGACTGACGGTCACCCAGATGAAGCTAATTATACAATAGCATCTGGACAACCAGAGCTGAGGCAGAAGAAAGATAATGGGTATTTTGCTTCCCAGACCTCAGTGTTGAAAGATCACACAATTTTCTCTATCTCAGGCCAGTGAGAAGGGCGATGTAGCAAAAAGAAGTTAATGCAGAGTAGAGACCTCCCCGTCTGAGACAAGAAGGTCAGGTGTGTGGGATTTCTTTCATCAGTAGATACAGCATCGCTTGAGTCTTGAGTTTGATAGAAAAATTAGAAGCTTGCAATTTTTGGAGGGGAAACTTGAACCCAATACAACGTCTTTCTCCATTCTTTCATGCCACTAAATCTTTGGCAACTACCTGATAGCAATTTAAGTATACTATTTATGACAATGGAAATGATTTTAGATTCCTGACTGGGGATCATCTTCGTGTGACTTGTGTCTTCCCCACTGGAGCACGCACACAAATGCTTAATTTTCCTGTGAGGGAAAATCATGGTGTGTGAGTCATATTTAACCTTGAGAAAGTGTGGAAAAGGGTGAGGTGTTTCTGCTTACTTGTTATCACACAGATTTTCTGTTTCTTTGGGAAATTTGTGAATCTCAGGCTTTTCTGAAAAAAATCTGGTGCTGCTGTTACTGTGGTGGGGACCCATGCCACGAAAACATGGGCAGAACATTGAGGAAAATTATGGAATAAACTGCTTAGGATAGTTTTATCCCCTTGAACTTCAGACAACACAAATATGAAACAACTTATTATTCTCAAGAAATAATGTTGAAATGCTGCTCTTCCTGCCACTGTGATCCACTTACCTCCATAACTTTTGTTAGACATTCTTGGCCAAAAGAATGTTAGACATTAAAAGAAGTCAGACACTTCTTGGCCAAAAGATTTCTGGAATTCTAACTGTCAAATTTTTCCTCTATTCAGTGGCCTCTAGGAGCCAGAAACCAGCCAGTTCTTAGAGATTTCCACTTGGTTGGAGAACTGGTATCAGGTTAGCTTTTATCATGGTAAAAACAACATGTCTTTTTGCTGTTTTGCCCTTGAAAAATAAGTACAAGTTTCTATGGCAAATAAAATGCTTGTTTTGAAAATTTAAACACTAGGAAATCTGTGAGGTTTTCCCAGGCCACTTCTTATCAAATCCATCTTAGTCTTACTTGATAATAATGGGCATACAAATTCACAGTGTTATTAATAGCCCCATTGAAAGTAATCCCTGTTACTAAGCACACATCACATCTGCCTTTATAACTTTGCCTGTAACAATAGATAACAATATCACTGTCAGTAATAGCATCTTCTCACACAAAGCACAACCATCATCAGAATTTATCTTCGTCATTTATTTGTTATGCATTTCAATTCCTCCATTAGTTCTTTTCTGCCAGATTAATTATAAAGATCTCTCCAGTTTTTGTCCCAGGTCTAGGATTGATCTCTGACTCCACAGACAATTCCTTCCAATTGCACCCTCTCTTGTTGGGGACAGAGGGCAGATGACTCCTACCACTGGTCAGGAATGACTTTTGCTCATAAGGAAAGGATTGTAATTCTGTCACATCTTGCCCTTGCTCAGTACTTTGATGGCAATCATATGCCCACAAACCTATGTGGGCTTAGAGTAAGATGCTTGCTTTTTTTTTAAAGCAGAATTTCTTATCCCTGGTGGGATATTAGAACCACATTGCAAGTGAAAAACAAGTCAACAAACAAGAATAACAATAGGAACAACAAAACCCTGCCTAGGTAACACCCCCGATCAGTTAAGTCAGAATCTTGAGGACTGAGCCCGTGACTAAGGAAAACCATTGTTCTACAGTTTCTAAATGCTGCATTACCTACTAAAATAAATTAGCACAGCAAACCTGCAAAGTCCCAACATGGCATGCTGAATGAAGCAGTGGTTTTCCATGCAGGATGATTTTGTGACAGGCATTTGGTAACATCCGAAGACATTTTTGGTTGTCACAAGATAGGAAGAGGATGCAACTGGCATCTAGTGGGGACAGAGAGGAAGTATTAAGCAGCTTGCAATGCACAGAAAAGCTTCTTGCAACCAAGAATAATCTGGCCTAAATTGCCAATAATCCTGAGATTGAGAAAACCTGCTCTAAAAGTAGATGACTTTCTCCTTTTACCAGGACCCTGTCTGTAAGTTCTACTGGGCCAAAATTCAAAGCTCTCCAAAGGCCAAGGAGGCTTAGTACATTTCTTTTTAGAGTAATTAGTAAGGGACAATGTTAATTTCTTTAAATTATCTTCTTGGTCTCATTCATTCTAAGATAAGAAGTTTTTAGTAAACATAGATATGAATCAGATCTCTTTCAATCTATTTTTCAGCTGGCTAACAGGAAATCAGTTTATTCTCCAAATACTAATACAAAGACACTGAAAAACCATTTGAGAGTTTTCAAACCTACAATGGATCACAGATTTTAAAAGCTACATTTCCCAGCAGTTTTGACATCATCCTTCTTCCCAACCTCCCCCTAAGCAAATATTTCCTTGAAAGAATGTAGAAAGGAACTGTATCAAATGAACAAGGTACTGAATCATTAATATGAATGTGCAAGTCATTTGATTTTAGGGTAAGAGAAATGTTATTGTCAAACTGTGATTCAGAAGTTAGCTTTGTCCAAGATCTCACAGATGATGGCAGAGTTGGGACTGATACTCAACATCTTTGATTATGTACCCAATGCCCTTTCCACTAGTCCGTCTATTTTTTCAAATGTGAGTAACAGCCAAAGATCCAATTCAGTAATGTCAAGTTTAGCCATTAAAACTTAATGACTCTTTTGGGATTTTCCCCAAATGGGACTAAAAGTGTCATCTGTTTACCCAAGTAGCAGTTTTATAACAATGTGGAAAGATGGATGCATTAGATTCTGACAGTCTGATGTAACAAATTGTATTTTACAAAGATGACCACCACCAATATCCCACCTTTCATGTTCTTTTTACATCCCAAGAGTGATGAGGTCTATACTCCCTCCCCTTGAACCTGGGAAGATCTTCTCAACCACTCTGCCCAATAGAGCATGGTGTAAGTGATGTGTGTGACTTCCAAGATTACTTCATAAAAATGACATGTATTTCTGCCTTTTTACTCTTGGATACTTATTCTTTCTTGGAACAGAGCCATCATACTATGAGAAAGCCAAACAACCACGTGAAGGGACCACCTACAGGTGTCTCGGCCAAAAACCCCAGCTGCTGTCATGATAGAAAGCCAACATCAGCTGTCAGACATGTGAGTGAATGAACCTGCAGATGAGTCCAGCCCTCAGGCATCGAATCTCTTCCAGCATTCAGGCTGTTCCAGCTAAGCTGATACCATGCAGAACATAGACATGCAGTCCCTGCTGAGTCCTTCCCAAATTACAGATTTGTGAACAAAATGAATGGTCATTGATGTTTTAAACCACTAAGTTTGGGACACTTTGTTACTTAGTAGTAAATGACTGTTACACCTGGCATCATCAAGCTTTTGAATTATCATCTAAATTCTTATGATCATATTTGGTTCATACCAAATTTTTAATAGTTCTTATTTAGCAATTGAGGAAGTCTATTCCACGCTCACAGAGAACTTCCAGATCTGGTTTGGCAAATACTGCAAACCGTGTGGCAGTAACTAATAAACTGGAACTCTGTATTTATACATCAGTCTTTGTGAACAAGTTAAATGTGAATTATCTCCCCAAATATAAATCTATTGTCTATTGCTGAACAGATTGGACTCCCAAGTCTGAAAAGACCAGAAACTAAAGAACAGTAAATTTATCACTGTAATGTATCCAAGGCTTCCAGTGCTTGGCAGTGAAATAAGTCTCCGTTTTGATATCTGAACTTGACTGGATGACTTCAATCTCAACTTCAATTTTCTCCTTTTCTTCACATAATTTCTTATCTAACAAATCACTGTGTAAGGATGAAGAAGTTAAAAAATAAATAACTTGACATGTCCTTAAAGACCATCCTTGGAGGGAGTCACAGACACTATCTTCCAGACCCTATTCATGTTTGTGAACCAGCCCAATCTCTTCATAATCAAGCATAATCAAGCACATGTTTTTGTAGGAAGAAGCACCATTCTTTATGTTGGCTGTCCGCCATTAAAACAGAATATGTGTCATATAAACTCACCAAGGAACTCTAGGCCAAGTGTTTTTGATTTATGAAGTCTTAGATGTGGTCTACAATGAGTTAATTACTCTTGGGAACATAATGCTATCTTATAGATGAAAGTGGTACTTAAGATTTATTGGTGCTAGTGAAATAATTCACCATAATATAAGATAATTTCTTCTAAGGCTGTGGTCTCTCAGAGTTGAGAAATAATCCCTTTTCTTGGGAAATGGGGATATAAATTGGTGATGGCTTCCATAAGAAATAAAGTTTCTTAAAGCAAGGTTATTTGGAAGTGTAGAAATCAGATGAATGAAGAATAGGAAGGTAGGAGAAAAAGTGGGGGATGACAAGTCTAACCAGAAATAAAAGATGACTATTAAACTAAATTAAGACAGCTTCATATCAGAGCAAAGATGGGTAAATGATAGACTAGAAAAACAGAAACTGCCCCAAACAGACTAATATATATGAGTTAACTGAATATATGGCAGAGCTAACACTGCGGATGATTGGGGAAAGGACAAAATTTTAATTAATTACGTCGAGACAATGGGTTTTCCAAAACAAACAAAAAAGAAATTGGGCTTATGTTTCATATAATTAATTAATTAATACTCAAAAACTAATTCCAAATGAGTTAACTACTTAAAAGTGAAAGGCAAACTTAGAACTTACAGACAGAAATATAAATGAAAAACTTTATGACCTTAAGGGAGAGAAGGCTTTACAAAAGGAAGCAAAAAGCATAAAATTTAAGAAAGATTGCTCAATTCAACTACATTAAAATTGACAGCTTAGTAAAAAACAAGAAACAACAACCAAAAAACAAAAAACAAACCTACAAACCACAAGGAGCGAGAAGACATTTACAACAAATAGCATTGACAAAGCTTTCTAATTAGAAATATATTACGGGCCCTTAAGAATCAATAAAAGACAACTTACTATAAAGTGGGCAAAAGATAGAAATGAACATTTCACAGGAAAGATAATGCAAAAGACCAATTTAAAAAAAGGTGCTAAATTTTATTTGTAATCAGAAAATGCAAAATTAAAACCAGAACAACACGCCAAATTAAATCACTGCATTGGTAAGGAGTAAAGTCTAATTATATCAAGTGTTGACAAGACAGTGACCCAAGAAGAAATAGTGAACATTGGTGATGGGAACATAAATGAGAAAATCACTTTGGAAAAACAGTTAATGTAATCTAATAAATTTGAGCATATGCAGATCCCGTAATCCCAGCAATTCTCCCTCTGGACATAACTTTGGCATGCTTTACAAAATGTAAAATCATCCCTAATAGCATTTTTTATGGGAAAAAAAAAAACCCAACCTGTAACCAGCCTAAATCTCTATAGTCTTAATACAAATAAATATACTGTAGTTTATGAACTATCATAAAGCAGTGGTAGCTATAGCTATACTTATCAATAAAAATGAATCTCAAATACATAATACCATATAAAAATGATAGAAAAAGACAGAATCACTACAACTTACTACTTTTTAAAATGTTTTTTGAAAGGATGAAATGAAATGATATATTGTGCATAGGAAACTACATAAATAAAAAACTATGAGGAAAAACATGAGAGTGATTAATGACATTCAAGATATTAATTATCTCTAAAAGGAAAGAGTAGGAGGAACCAATCAAGCACAGATACCCAAGGATCTTTAAGGCTGTGTTTTCTTAAGCTGGGTGATTAGTTCATAGTGTTCATTTTACCGTTATAGTTTAAATTATACGTGTAAGGTATATGTAAGCTTACCTACGCGATACATTTCAAAATATAAACAACAAAGAAAGTAGATAATTATTCTATCTGATGGCAGGCTTCACATAGGAACTTTCTGATATGTTTGTAAACGAGGAAACTGGACTGTGTTGATTAAGTTTCATTTCCGCATGACATTCAGATTAACTGTCCTGTGTTAACGCATGAGAAGATTGGTTCCTATTACCAAGCTATAAATAGATAAGTAAAGGTTATTTTGAGAGGAAAACAATGCCAGAGATTTGGAATATTTATTTTCAAAGGAGTTCCCTTGATATTTGCCCTTTCAGGATAACCTGGTCTCAAATATCCCCCAGAAGAGAAGGTCTCCACCCAAGGCCTCACGTTGACCTCACTGGACATGATGGCCCTCCCCGTTACTCATGCCAGCCTTCAACTTACCGTTTACTTATTATTGCTATTCTCACTTTCTTTCCCTTTATTAGACAGAATCAAAATTGAAAGACTATTTCCAGTTTTTCATGCATTCAATAAACAAAGACCTTCTGAAGCAACACCCATAATTCTTTCAACATATTAAGATCAAATATCACACCAGATCTTTGTCTTAGGGGCTGCATTTGATGGAACAACATAAAAGAGAAGGTAGGTAACTGTAAGGACAATGGAAGTGCAAAAAAAAATAACTTTTAAAGAACTTTATTGATGATGATTGGTGCACAATAAATTGGAAATGTCTAATGTGTAAAATCTGATGTATTTTGTCACATGGGTCGATCTGTGGAACCAATCCCACAATCAAGCATTTGTGTCACCCCTAAGGGTTTCCTCATGCTTCCTTGTGATCCCTCCCTAGATTCCCTCCAGGCACTCATGAGTCTACATAATTTGCATTCTCTGGAATTTATATAGATTAGTTTGCATTTTTAAGGATTTTATATAGACTCCTACAGCCTTCTCTTTTTTAGGGGATGGGGGAGAGAGTTCAGCTTCTTTGACTCAGCATAAAGATTTTGAAATCCAGCTGTACTGTTTCCCGTATCTTTTTTCTTTTCTATTCCTGAGTAGAACCCCACAGTAGGTCTATCACGGTCTGCTTATCTTTTCAGAGAAAGACATACTATTAACCCAGATAGCCCAGGTCACATTTATAGGAATTTTGCAGATGGATCTGGCTTGTGCCTTTATTGATTCATAAAGTGACTCCAAATTCTACCTCCCCCCTTTGCTAGCCCCTCTGAGTGTCTTCGGAGGCTGTCTTCTAGTGCCTTCTAGGAGCTCACAAACATTTCCATGTCTGTGAAACATCTTCCAGCCCTTCCCAGATACAGGGAGCAGTCCACTGGCCACATGGATGGCAGCAGATGCCCGAGCTGGATGATGGTTCCCTGTAGATGGGCAAGTCTTACAGTTGGCTTGCTAGGTCCTCAAACTAGCCTGTTCACAGAGCTTTTATTGAGCAGCCCTTTGGTTGTCTTTTTTCCCCTTTCCTCTGTTTTAGGTATTAAATGTGAGGCCATACATTTAAGTTTACAAGATATATAAATTTATTTTCCCCTAGTTTTCATATTCTACAGTGGAAATCAATGTCTAATTGATTTACGTTGCACCCAGTGACTGATACTTAAATTTAGTCATTTCAGGGGCCCTTGGGTGGCTCAGTTGGTTAAGCATCTGCCTTCAGCTCAGGTCATCATCCCACGGTCCTGGGATTGAGCCTGTTCAGGGGGGAGTCTGCTATTCCCTTTCCCTCTGCCATTCCCCCTGCTTGTGCATACTCTTTGTCTCTCTCTTTCAAAAATAAATAAACAAAATCCTTAAAAAAATGTGGTCAACTCAGTGCCTTCACAGTTAAATGTTCTGTTCCACTCATCTTCCTGTTTTTTTTTTTTTCTTCTTTATTACTTCGGCTTGCTTCTCCTTTCCATAGGGTGTGTGTGTGCACAGCAGTAACAGTTTCAAGAAGGGGCATCTGGCCTGCGGTTGTCATTGATGCTGACGCCCACAGAGGTGGCAAGTTTTCCCATCTGGTCTCCAGCTGTCAGCACTCACTGCTTATCCTGTGCCTCTTTGCACTGTCCATGAGACCTCCTCAGGTCCCCCACTCTCAAGGGCAGGGAAAACGTAGTTTTTCTTTTTCTTCTGAGGCCGGCTGCCTCAATAGGTTTTAGTATGTCTGCCCCAGACCCATATGAGATGCAGCAAGAAAATATTTCTTTTCTTGGGACATCTGGGTGGCTCAGTCGGTTAAGCATCTGCCTTTGGCTCAGGGTCCTGGGATCAAGTCCTGAATCAGGATCTTTGCTCAGCAGGGAGCCTGCTTCTCCCTCTGCCTGCTACTCCCACTGCTTGTGCACTCTCTCTCTCTGACAAATAAATCAATAAAATCTTTAAAAATATATTTTAAAAAAAGTATATTTCTTATCTCACATTTCTGAACTATGAGGGGATATATATGGATCTCTGGGACAGTGCTATTTCCCAGTCTCTTCTGCTCTGCTCATAGATCCTCAGATTATCTGAAAGTATTGTTCTCTCCTGGCACAAAGGCTGAGGAACGGTTGACATGAGCTTGGGAGGTCTTCTCAGAAACTGGTCTTCTTCTTCTCCTCTGCTGGTGAAGGCTTCATTATGTTCTGTGTGTCATGCAAAACTCCTTCTACCCACATTACAAGTTCTAAGAAAAAGCTTCTGGGTCTTCATTCCCATGGGCTTCTCGTATATGGCTCTTCCCAGTCGGTCATATTTACTCTGGCAAGTACAATTCTGGTGTTGCCTTCCTTAAAACATCATCAGAAATCTGCTAATGAAGTAAAACTAAGCTTATTTGAACTTACCGTAGTTGTAAAGGACATCATCTTTGCAGGACTTCAGAAGCGCCTCAGAAGGGAAACTCAGTAGCTGGGTATTTGTGGCACTCTGGGGTCTGGGCTTAAGTGGTCTATGGTGGGTCTTTCAAAACAGGTTAACTGGCTGGAACTGGGCACGGTTTATGCTATAATATTTCATAACTTGTTGTCGGTCAGGCAATACCCTTGAAGTGTGTGTTGATAGGCACATTTTTGTTTGCTAAGCAAGCTGTTTGCCAAAGTAAGAAGAGTGTTGTCTCTGATAAATTGATCTGTAGGAATTTCCTCAAGCAAACAGTGAAGTTATTTATTAGTTTACAGTTTTATCTTTCCTGGGCAAAATTTTCCTGGAAAAAAACTCTAAGTCATGTTGACACAGGTGATCCAAAAGTCTTATGCAAGGGATGTTGACACAGTTCTCAGACTTCACTCCTTAGACCCTAACTTGGACTCACAGTAATTTTTTTTTTTTATATATTGTTTATTTATTTGACAGAGGGATTGGAGAGAGAGAGAGAGCACAAGCAGGGAGAGGGGCAGAGTAAGAGGGATAAGCAGAGTCTCCGCTGAGCAGGGAGCTTGATGGAATCAATCCCTGAGATCATGACCTGAGCCAAAGGCAGACATTTAACTGACGGAGCCACCCAGGAGCTCCTGGACTCACAGTAAATTAAAAAATTATCTTTGCGAGGCACCTGGGTGGCTCAGTGGGTTGAAGCCTCTGCCTTCGGCTCAGGTCATGATCCCGGGGTCCTGGGATCGAGCCCTGCGTCAGGCTGTCTACTCAGCGGGGAGTCTGCTTCCCTTCCTCTATCTCTGCCTGCCTCTCTGCCTACTTGTGATCTCTGTCTGTCAAATCAAAAAAAAATTAAAAATAAAAAGCTATAAAAAATTATCATTGCAAGTTATACCCCCTAAAATCCTCAGAAATCCCAGGAAATACCTCTGGGTAATGGAGTATCAGAAAATTATTTTCAGAGATTCTATCTTGAAGGAGGCTTTGAAAAATAAGCAGGATATAAAAACATGGGCAAAAGCAGCGAGGCAATTAGAAAGGGAGATGAGTATGCGTGGGGGGCTTGAACAGTGACGTTTGTGAACAACAATGAGGAGAAGAAGGTCTAGATTTGACAGTGCAGGATTTTTAGTTTTGGTGAACAGATGAAAGCCAGGTTGTGATGAGATTTGAATGCACAATTCAGGAGTCACTATATGCCTGTTTACATATTTGTCACTGCAGCCGCCCAAGATCTGCTAAGTTCACTGAATTCCTCTCACTTGTGTGCTGTCAAACGGTCCCTCAGACTGCAAGAAGAGAGTGCCATGCTGTGAAACTGGGGCTCAGGGTATGATTCTTGTCATATAATTAAGAAAAACAATAAGAAACTTAACACAGTTTCTCGCCCACAAAAGACATTCAGTAAATAGTAGTTGATATTACTATTGCCAGATTGTAGTCAGAGTGATGACATTTTCGTTGACCTGTAATCAGGCATGCCAGGACAGTTGAATCTTGTGAACACAAAGAACAGAAGTGAAATGAGAAAGACAATTTTGTTAATAGCTGCGTATGCCCTCAAGGGACCAGTGCTGGGCTCTCATGTCACATTTGGAGCATGAACCTTAGGCCATTGTCTTAAGAAAAAAAAAAAGAGAGAGAGAAAAGAAAAGGAAAAACTAAGTTTATATATCCACTCAGATACAAAGTATCAGAGGAGAGAATTAGAATTTGTAAACCCTCCTAAGGAGAACCCTCACTGTCACTTGTATCTTTTCTGCTTGTGGAGGAAATTAGGCAGAAACAGCCTGGAACCTGAGTTTTTTGTGCTTTGTTTTGCTTGTTTTGTTTGAAACCACAGAACTGCCCAATCACTGGCAATTGTGATGTAATCAAGATGTTGAAACGCTGATCAGTCAGATTGACTACTCCCACACTCTGGGAGTAGCAAGTGGAGGGCAGAGGTCTGATGGGGGACAGGACACGTCAAGTTCCCCAAGCCCGACATTCTCCTACTGTGGGCTTCGAACCATATTGCTATTTTCTGAGAGACCCAGGGATCCCTAATACTGCTCCTGTATTAACCTTCTCTCTGTGGAATTCCCAAAGGAGCTATATCCACATGAATGATACAAGAAAGGGACCCAAGCTTCCTTTATTAAGAGCTGTGTAAGAACCTAATCCCAATAGCGGACAACTCCACGCTAAAAGCTGGGTTGCTCCCTAAAATAGAAGTCTTCCCATCTCTTTCTAAATCTAAATCCTGAGATTCTATACGATTTGGATGGTCATTAGACAAAGGAAATTGAACATACAGGAGAACAATTTGGTCATGTCTGCACTAAATATCATGCTGAAAGGTCTCCACACATCCGCCTGCACCAGGGGGTAAAGAGGAACCTGCACTTCCTTTGCAGGACCCTGTTAAGACATATTTTCTTTCTCTGCTACAAATCATGGCCCCCTAAAATTCCATGTCCTCAACAGTTATGCTAGTGTTTGCAAGGGACTAGGAGAGAGGTGAGCCCCGGAGCTGGAGAAGAGGTTAAAACCTCTTTTCTCCCTCCCAGAGTTTTGGGCATTTACTGAGAAAGGCAGGAGACCCCTGACTGAGAAGGGTGTGGAGCACACTCCTGGCCATCACTGCACACACACCTTCCTTCCTTGTACTCTTTCCCTGTCCAGCCCCAGACTACTGATGTCCTTACACAGGTGAGCCAGCAATTTAAGGCTTGGGTGGAGGGACGTTTCCAAGTGGCAGAGTTTAACCTCTATCAGAGGACTGTATGCCTAATTTTCCATGTACCACAAAGCGTCGAACAAGTATCTGTTGCGTAGCACGCATGAATGCTAACCTGCATGTGTCACCCATTCTTTAAGAGCTCCTGAATTGGGAAATCAGGAGTACCTGTTTGTATTTGCAGGTACGCGCGGCCCGGGTCATCGCTCATGTGCTGGGAAGTGAGGCAGATGTCCTAACACTACCCTCTTTCACCTAGATACCACAGAAGCTAAAATCTCACTTTCCCAGCCTCCTTGGCTCCTAAGGGTAGCCATGTGACTCGGTTGTGGCCCAAGAGAGATAAGTAGAAGTCAGCTGTCATGATTTTGGAAAAGGTTTTCCTCCACTAGCACAAAGAACAGACTTGAGTTCCACTTCCCCCTCCCTCTTCTTCCTGCCGGGAATGCAGAACTCCATCTAGTACTTGGGCAGACATCTTACACCCCAATCTGCAGTCAAGGCCGAGAGAGTCCCGAATGTCAGCACTCTAACATTCGGGACACCTTTAAGCCACTAAACCAATACCGGCAACCGCCTGTATCTACCCCTATGACCACATGAGAAAAATAAACCCTTAACAGCTTAAGCTAATAGGAGTTTTCAATTACATGAAGCCATTAACATTCCTGAGTGTTACAGAATTTATCTGGTAAGGAAACAGAGAAATATCTTGAAACTACATCACCCCAGTGGAAATTCACATCTGAGTTGGAAAATAATCACCATTTTTCTTTCTGCAATATAAACATTTATAATTCACATCTGCATGATACTTTCCCCAGGTGCTCAAGACAGGGAAGATGAAGAGAAAGGCTGCTCTGGATTTTTACTTGTGATTTCAGGAACAAATACAGAAAAATGATGCTCCGTAGAGAAGAAAAATCTGGGATTCAAATTTCAAGTGTCTGACTTCACTCTGTGCCCAATGCCCCAAGCCATGAAGCTGGCTCTCCACTCAGACTTCATGGGCCCAGATGTCAGATTTTGAAAAGCTGCTTTCTTGCAACAGTGGGGCTGTGCACCGTATTTCTTTCGCGTATCTAAATTGTTATCTATGTCTTCCCTAAGAACACAGCAGATTTACTGAAAGTGAAAATTATTAATGAAATAATACATCTTAAAGGGTTCTGGTTTAGCTAAGACAGCTGGACTTAACATTAAAACGCTTCCTATTCATCTAAAGCCTTCTGCTTCCAGGCTGTGGCTATATATTTGTGTCATCTCACAAGCAAAGAATACCAGCTTTGGAGTCAAACAGACTTGAAATTGAATCCTAGATCTACCATCTGTAGTTGTACGAGGCGCTAGCAGCTAGTACACCGACTGTTCGGTAAGATGATAACAACATGAGTTCAGTTAACTTAATTTAGTCTCTTCGGATCTCGGCATTCTCAGTTGGAGGAAAAAATTTACTAATACCCGTCATCAAGGTTGCAGTAAGAAGTGGAGAAATGCACCTGATATATGATATCGGCTATTATTGTTAGGACTTTGTACGTAGCAGAGAAATATTCTCGCTTTCTACATGACGTCTTGTAGGAAACTTTCACTGGGTCACTTTTCCTGGGAGGGATGGAAAAGGAGGAGAAATGAAACCACTACTCCAGGCTTCAGTCCGTGCTCCTGACATCCCTGGGAAGCTGCTTAAGCCATTTCAACCAAGAACAATGTAGAAAACAGACATATTCACTGGAGTGAAGATGATCTTTGCAGGGACAAAGGCATTGGCTAGGCTGAAAGTCAGAGGTGGATGAGAGGTCAGAGCCAGTCTCTTTGGGAAGTCAGGGCTCTAGAGCTAAGGTAGTAAGGAAAAGCCCAGCAGTTCCCTCAAGAGGCCTTGTTCTTAATGACACGAAGACAAAAAGCAGATGTGTACTCACCCTCCTCCTGCACCACTCTCTGCTCCTCTGTAGATTAAAGGCAGAAATAGCTACACACTTTGTTAGTTTATTGATCTTGAATAAAGGAATTCTAGGCAAGTTCTTTATTTGGTGTTAGTTGTCCAAGAGGTACAGAGTATGTCATAAGAGGATTTCTGCCAGATTGTTTCACTGAATTATAAACCAAGCCAACTCCTTAGGCTGACAACCACAGAAAAAGAGTTTCCAATGCTCATAACCAGTCCTAGTAAATATGAAATGCATGAGACAGGTCTATTAGAAAGATGGATAGATAGATACATAGATACATAGATAGATAAGCTAGATGATAGATAAGACAGATAGATTGGTTGATTGATTTCAATGACTAGGGAAATTGAGGCTTAGGGATGTGCCTGAGTCCAGAAATTACCCCGAACCAGCTGATGTTTTCCAGAGATTGTGTGGTCTTGGGCCAAACCTTGGTTATAGTTTGGGATCTGCTATTAAATAGTCATGATTCCTGGAGGTCACACAGCATTTATAGCTCTCTGCTTCCCCATTTCTAAGATGAGTTTACTTGCATTCAGTTGTCACCAGATCAAAATGCTAGAGTTCTTTGATTTAAAATGGTAGCCTTATAAATTTGGCCGAAAAATGGCACCTACATAGTTGTAACACGTTTCCTGGCTGTCATCATGACATGCTTGGAATCTTGCTGTACGTTTCTGGGCTGGGACTGCTGCCTTTTCATGCTCACAGATTTCTCCGTTTTAATATACACCAGTAACGTAGGACTCAAACTTTCCTGGTAGTATATTCCTGTGGGAATGTCTCCTCTACCACAGTCAGATTCATTTGCAAGAAGCTACAACACATTATTGATCCTTGGGGTTTATACAAATTGGGGGACTATTAGGCTATTTCACTGGACCCTTTGAATATTGAATTGAAAAAAAAAAAAAAAAAAAAAAAAAAAAAAAAAAAAAAAACCGGAGAAGCAGATTGCCAGAGACAAGCCGGGAAGTCCAGGCGCACATAGTTAAGTTGCACAGACCTGCAGTGCCACCTGTTGGCTGCTGTGTTAATAATCACCCCAGAGTCCTACACTTCCAGAAGAGAAACAGCTCATCTCCAAAATGAAAAACGAGGGAGCAGGGTATGTGGAGATCAAATGGAAGTTTGACTTAAAGCTGAAAAGGAAAAAGGCATCCTTGGAAAACGTGTGGTGCAACTTCATTCCGATGGCAATGCGGTGAATACTATTTCCATCACTTTAGTTTTAATGAAGCACAAGAGGAAAATGAAAAGTTAGAATGAGAATTTCAGAACCAGACAAGAGTTTACATAATAGCATAACCTCTCATTGCAGAGATTAAGAAGCCAAGATGCTGGGGCATTATATATCCCAGAGCTAATGTGCCTGGGGTGTGGATGTTTGGATTATAACTCACTTCTTGAGATGTTTAGTTCAGGTTCTTTCTGGATGACTTTCTTTAAGAAAAGGCATTTTAAGAGAGCTTTATATTCTCTATTCTTAATAGAATGCTATTGAGAATCAGAGGCAGTTCTCACAATATTACTTATTTAAATGCACAACACTAGGGAAGCAATTTCAGTAATAACCCCTATTTCTAGCTGCCTATCAAAAACATTCCCTAATTGTTACGATGCTTAGGGAATCAAAAATTTCCAAAAAACCCCCTTTTCTTCCCCTTCTTCATCCTTCTCAGCAATTCATTCATTTGCTCCCTACTGTGCCCATGAAAGGCTATGGTTCTCTTGGGACATAGGACTCCTATGTTGTGGTTTCCTGAGATGCTAATTGCTCATTTGAGACAACCAAGGGCAAATGCAGAGGTAACTCCCTCTGCTCTTCTATTCAGTCACATTAATGAGGCCTGTCAAAAGGGGATGGAAACTTGAGTGAGAAATGGGTCATCACAACACAGACAAGTTGTGTCAAGGAAAAAGCTTAGTGAATG
The DNA here is from genome assembly GCF_022355385.1 of Mustela nigripes. Lineage (NCBI taxonomy): Eukaryota > Metazoa > Chordata > Mammalia > Carnivora > Mustelidae > Mustela > Mustela nigripes. The sequence continues at coordinate 73,639,002 of NC_081558.1, read as the reverse complement.
GCGTCTTGTGCTAACGGGAGAACTCAAGTGTCTAGTAGGGTTCATAAGCACCATCTAGGACAGAAATCGTGAAATATCTACCAGGATCAAGAATTTTTTCATACTTTGTAGTTTCCAAAATGAGAGAAACTTACCTCCATTTTTAAATTTATTTGTGTTTTAACTAGTGGTTAACAGTATATTCCTTAAAGAGAAATAATGCTTACTCTCCTCTCGAGTGTAGTAAAGAGAGAGAAAACACAAGAGACTACGTCTTGCTTCCTAGTCAGTTTTGAGGGTATGTGGTTAGGACTAATGGAAGCTCTGGGGAAGAAAGAAAGCAGATTGCATCAAATTGGGTCAGTTGAATATTGTCTAGTGCTGGCAAAGTGGTCTCAAGGACTTGATATTGGAAATGTGTCTGGATCCCCAACCTAATTCTCCATTCAGTCCATTGCCCAAACTAGAAGGCTGAGGGCTGTCAATAATGCCCCTCTCTCCTTTAACCTCTGTCAGTTGCACCACTTCCAAAATATCTCTGAATCTGGCTTTCCCTTTCCATTCCCACTACCACTCCTTAGTACAAGTGACATATTGCATTGCAACTTCCTCTTAACTAGTCTTTCCTTTCACATCCATTTTCCACACTGTCACCAACTTTATCTATCTGAAATGCAAATTGAATCATGCCATGTCTCTGCTTGAAACCACTGAGCAAGGAGAAAGTCCAAGCTTCTCAGCATGGAATAGAAGACTTCTCAATTTGGGGAGGGAAAAAAAAAAAAAAAAGACTTCTCAGTTTGGCTCAGATTTTTTATTCAACCTTATTTCCTGGCTTGATACCTCCAGTTTCCTAAAATCTTCAGCTCTTTTTTGCCGCACACTTGTCTCTTTGACATGTCTGTCTGTACTTACAGTTCGTTCTTCCAATGTGTTGTGTCCTTCGCTCTCAACACTGGGAAAATTCTTAATCCTTCAAGGGCCATTTCCATTATCTCTGTCCTTAAGGAACCTTCTCCTAAATTTTTCAGACATGGAGGTTCTCTGTCCTGGGTACTTGTAGTCTACTTCCTTATTACTTATATGTATTACGGCATGAAGCTTATTGTATCTTAACTCCATGAGCAGTTTGGTCTTCCTTACATAGCACATGAGTTTCCTAATATAAGATTCTGATAGATCTTTTTACAGTTCAAATTTTTATCATACACAGTTCCATAAATGTTCACTGAAGATGAACCATACATATGTCAATGTGCTAAATACTGGAGATGCAAAGATTGGCTAGGAGTGTTATCTATAGTCATCTCACTCATGGTCTGTCTTTTCTGTGTTCAAAGTATAGAAACATTGGAAAGCAGAGAAGAATTTTGTGTGCTCTTCACAGCTGCACCCCACTGTAATGTGGTGATTCTCTCATATCCCAAAATCAATGATGAAACATATTGCATGTGTAGTTCTTTCCAGGGCTCTAGTCACTGGTTATAACAGATGATATCATTAACATCATCATCTTAATTGTCATGTGTACTGCTTTTATTAAAAAAATGCATACCATTTTTAAAAACAAGTTTGAAAGCATTACCTTGTGTACTTGTTATGTGTACACTGTACACCAAGACTTGACAGCCACTGAATTCTCATTATATGCTTATGGGATGAGTAATCATTGGATGGATGGACACATAGGTAAATGGGTTAATGGATAGAATGATGGGCCTATGGATACAGGAAGGGTGATACATTTGGAGTGTGTAGGACAGAATACAAAGCAGGAGAGGGTTTCATAGAGAGATCTCCAGAGATCTGCAAAGGGTCCCTCTTGGGACTTCAGCTGGGTACTGATCAGAAGATTTTTGTAAAGAATCCTCCATTCAGAAGAGTTAGAGGAAACAAAACCTGGACCTCATAAAGGGCCAAGAATTCTGTCTATTACCACCAACCAGAACATAGAAAACATAGAACATAGAACATAGAAACTCATATCATTCCTGATACCTCATTATTCATGAGGTATCAGGAATAATACTGAGAAGAGTTTTGCCTCTCATTTCACCTACCAAAACTTGAAAGTAAGCCCTAAATAGATCAATTTGGTTTTAAGTAACTTAACTACATCCAAGAACAATTTCCACAATATTTATCAGAATACCCAAAGGGTAAAATTCACCATGTCTACATCCAAACAAAACTTACCATGTGTGTGAAGAAACAGAATAATATAACTAAACTGAGAAGAAAATTAAACCAATTAAAAATGATGCAGAATCAGGGCACCTGGGTGGCTCAGAGGGTTAAGCCTCTTCCTTTGGCTCAGGTCATGGTCTCAGGGTCCTGGGATCGAGCCCTTCATCGGGCTCTCTGCTCCACAGGGAGCCTGCTTCTGCCTCTCTCTCTGCCTGCCTCCCTACCTACTTGCGATCTCTCTCTGTGCATCAAATAAATAAAAATCTTAAAAAAAAAAAAAACGACCCAGAATGATCCAGATGACACATATAATAGTTTATCAACAAGAACATTCAAACAGTTATTGTAACTATAATTGCTATATTTAAGAAACTAGAGAAAAGATTTAATGTGTTAAGAAGAGACATGAGGATATATATTTTACAAAGACCCAAATCAAACAATCAGACTTCTAAAGATGAAATTTACATTAAGGACAGATTAGAAATTACAGAAGAAAAGTTTAGTGGACATGAAAAACTAGCAATAGAAACTACCCAAAATGAAACAAAAGGGAAAAAATACTGAAAAAAGAATGAACAGAATATTAGTGAGCTATAGGACAACTTCAGCAGCCTAATACACATGTAATTGTAATTCATAATGGGAGGGAAGTAGACAAAATATTTGAAGATATAGAGACAAAAAACTTTCTAATGTGATGAAAATTATAAATCCCTGGATCCAAAAATCTCAATGAACTTAAAGGACAAAAATATGAAGAAAATTGAAGCAAGGCATAGTATAATTTATTTGCTTAAAGCCAATGCAAAAGAGAAAATATTGAAAGTTGCTGTAAAGCAAAGGAACATTATATACAGAGAGGGAAAAAAGATAAAGATGACAGCAGATTTCTTAGCAAAGACAATGCAAGATAGAAGACAACTTTATTTTAACAACATTTTTAAAGTACTGAGAAAAAGTGAAACTTGAATTTTCTTATAATAATTTTGTATTTTTTATTAACATGTAATGTATTAGCCCCAGGGATACAGGTCTGTGAATAGCCAGGTTTATACACTTCACAGCACTCACTATAGCACATACCTACTCCAACGTCCATAACCCAACCACCCTCTCCCTATCCGCCTCCCCTGGCAACCCTCAGTTTGTTTTGTGAAATTAAGAGTCTTTCAGGTCAAACTTGAATTCTTAACTAACCAAAACTACCTTGCAAAAAATGAAAGTAAAATAAAGACTTTCTCAAACATACCAAAGCTGAAAGAATTCATTTCTAATAGACCTGAATTATAAAAACAAACAAACAACAACAACAACAAAAAAACTATGCTAAAGGAAGTTCTTCAAGCAGAAGAAAAGTGATACCAGACAGAAATCTGGATCTATGCTAAAGAGTAGATAAATGATTCAAATTAAAATCACATTGAGATATCACCTTACACCAGTTAGAATGGCCAAAATTAGTAAGACAGGAAACAGCATCTGTTAGAGAGGATGTGGAGAAAGGGGAACCCTCTTACACTGTTGGTGGGAATGCAAGTTGGTACAGCCACTTTGGAAAACAGTGTGGAGATTCCCCAAGAAATTAAAAATAGAGCTTCCCTATGACCCTGCCATTGCACAACTGGGTATTTACCCCAAAGATACAGATGTAGTGAAAAGAAGGGCCATCTGTACCCCAATGTTTATAGCAGCAATGACCACAGTTGCCAAACTGTGGAAAGAACCAAGATGCCTTTCATAGGACGAATGAATAAGAAAGATGTGGTCCATATACACTATGGAGAATTATGCCTCCATCAGAAAGGATGAATACCCAACTTTTGTAGCAACATGGATGGGACTGGAAGAGATTATGCTGAGTGAAATAAGTCAAGCAGAGAGAGTCAATTATCATATGGTTTCACTTATTTTGGAGCATAACAAATAGCATGGAGGAAAAGGGGAGATGGAGAGGAGAAGGGAGTTGAGGGAAATTGGAAGGGGAGGTGAACCATGAGAGACTATGGACTCTGAAAAACAATCTGAGGGTTTTGAAGGGACGGGGGGTGGGAGGTTGGGGGAACCGGGTGGTGAGTATTAGAAAGGGCACGGATTGCATGGAGCACTGGGTGTGGTGCAAAAGCAATGAATACTGTTATGCTGAAAATAAATAAAAAATTTTTTTAAAAAGATGATATAGATAATCTGAATAGCTCTACATCTATTAGTGAATTGAACTTGTATTTTAAAAAAATCTTCCCAAGGAGAAAACCTCAGGCCCTGATGGCTTTATTGGAGAATTCTTCCAAACATTTAAGGAAGAAATAATGTCAATTGTACACAAATTCCTCCAGAAAATTAGGGAATTGAGAATTCTTTTCAACTAATTTTATGAGGTAAGCAATATTACTCAAATATCCAAATTAAGCAAATATAAGAAAAGAAAAATATAGACTAATAACACTCATTATCATAAATACAAAGATTGTTAACAATTTATAAAATCAAATTTAGCAATATAAAAAGTGAAATAAATCACATTTGTGTAGCAAAGAATTTACCCTTGCCCAAAGAGAGGTTTGGCCTTTACCCTTGATTGCTTGGTGATAATCTTTAAACCCTTAGAATATCCTACCTGATAATAATGGCTTTGCTTACTTGGGGGCCTTGGGTCATGCCAAACGATCTGACAATATGATTTAGGGTGGAGGCTTTTGGTTGTGTGCTATTGGTTCTACCTCTAGAAAGGCTGGAGACTAAGGTCAGCCATTTGGGCAATTGATTATGTGACAGAGCTCCCAATAAAGAGTATGGACACCAAGGCTGGGGTGAGCTTCCGTAGTGGGCAATGCTCCATGCATATTGCCACACACTGTTGCTGAGAAAGTAGTGTCTTCTATTACTGGACTGCTAGACAACTGGGAGATCCATGATTGAAACTTTCCTGACTCTGCTCTAGGTCTCTTCCCTTGGCTGATTTTAACATGCATCCTTTCTTTCTAATAAACCACAACCATGAGTATAACAGCTTTCAGTGAGGTGTCAATCCTTCTAGAGGGTGGTCTTGGAGCCCTCAGAATTGCAACTGATGTCAGAAATGAGAATGGTCTTGTGGATAGTTTCTTACTTTACAATGACTAGAAATGGTTAATTGCAGGAATGCAAGATTGATTTAACACTTGAATATAATTCACCATATTATCAGATTATAAAAGAAAAATATATGATCATTTCAGTAGATCTACAAAATGTATTTGACAAAATCCAAATTCCATTATTGGACCAAAAAAAAAAAAAAACCCAGAAAATTAAGAATGGAAATGACATTCTTCAACCTGATAAAATCAGTGAAAAACACCTATAGGTAACATCCTTTTCAGTAGTAAAACTGAATGCTTTCCAGCTACAATCAGGAGCAAAGGATGCCTTCCCTTATCACTTCTAGGCGCCATTTTATTGCAGCTCTAGCTAGTGGAATAAGAGAGAAAGGGAGATGAAGGACATGATGAGGAAGAAAAATAAAAAATGCACAGATTGGAAGGGAAGAAATGAACTGTCTTATTTGCAAGATAGCATGAGCTTCTATGTCGAAACTTAATGAAATATGCAAAATCTCTATGAGAATTAATAGTGAGTTCAGCAGTACTGCAGGGTACAATACCAAGATGAATAATCAACTGCATTTCTATGACAACAAATTGGATATTGAAACAAAAAATTACCATTACAATAACATCAAAATATTAAATACTTGGGAATAAGTTTGACAAAAAAATGTGCAACACCTGTACACTGAAAACTATGAAAAATCACTGATGGAAATTAAGAAAGACTGAAATAGATAGATATGCATGCTCATGAATCAGAAGACATTAAATTCATCTACAGATCTAATATATGCTCACTGAAAATCATAATAAGCATTTTTTAGTAGAAATTGCTAAGTTGATTCTAAAAATCATATGAAAATGCAGTGACCTAGAATAGCAAAATAATATAACCTTGAAAAAGAAAAATTTGGATAATTTACACTACCTGACTCTCCAAGATATTATAATGTAATAATATGTTACATTATTATATCTCTCTGTGTGTACACACATACATACACACACAATGTAAATTTGGTGTCAACATTGACAAATAAATTAATAGAACAGAATATGGGGTTCAGAATTAAAATTATGTATATGGTCTATTGATTTTCATCAAAGTTACAGAGCAAAATTAGTGGGTTAAGGATAGAGATTTCAAAAAATGGTACCAAATAATTGGATACCCATATGCAAAATAAATAAATAAATAAATAAATAAATAAAACAACCTTTGATTAATACCTTGATCTATATACAGAAATTAACTCAAAATGGATCATAGACATAGATGTGAAACTTGAAACTATAATATTTCCAGAAGAAAACATAGAAGACAACTTCGTGACTTCGGGTTAGGCAAAGATTTCTTAAAGACAACACCAAAAACATGATCCATTAAAAAAAAAAAAAAAATTGACTTCATCAAAGCTTAAGAATTTCTAAACTCCAAAATACACTATTACAGTAAGGAAAGAGAAATTTAATACTGAAAGAGCATATTCATACATCACATATCTAACAGTGGACTTGTATCCAGAATACATAAAGATCTCTCAAAAATTACTAATAAAAACAAACAGCCTAATACAAAATAGACAATTTGAACAGACACTTCACCTATATAAACACATATAAATGTATAAAAATATGCTCGACATAATATTTGCTCGTTAGGCAAATACAAGTCAGACCATATGAGAGGCCACACATCCATCAAAACGTCTAAAGTCAGGGGCGCCTGGGTGGCTTAGTGGGTTAAGCCGCTGCCTTCGGCTCAGGTCATGATCTCAGGGTCCTGGGATCGAGTCCCGCATCGGGCTCTCTGCTCAGCAGGGAGCCTGCTTCCTCCTCTCTCTCTCTCTGCCTGCCTCTCTGCCTACTTGTAATCTCTCTCTGTCAAATAAGTAAAAATAAAATCTTTAAAAAAAAATTAAAAAAAAAACAAAAAAAACAAAAACGTCTAAAGTTGAAGAAAAGGATCATACCAAATGTTAGTGAGGATGTGGGATGACTGCAGCTCTCACACACTGCTGATAGGAATGTAAAAATGGTACAACTATTTTAGAAAACAGCTTGGAACTTTCTTAAAAGGTTAAACATCCACCTACAATATAACCCAGCATTTCCACTTCTGGGTTATTTATCCATGAGAAAAGAAAGCCTATGCTAGTACACAAATGTTCTTAGTAGTTTTATTTGAGTAGATGCAAATTGGAAACCTAAACACCTATCTAGTGATACATAAACAATGAATCTTGGAATTCTGAAAAAATAAAATTAAATTAAAAAAAAAGAGGTGAATGCATAAAAAATTCTGGTTTATCTTTACAATACACTGTAACTATTCAGTCAAAAGGAATAGAGTACTGATATTCAACAACAAGGATGAATCTTTAATTATAATGAGTAAAAACAGCCAGACAAATGGAGCACATGCTATAGGATCATATTGATATAAAATTTTAGAAAATGCCAGAGATCTACTGTAACAGAAGTGGTTACTATAAATAACCTCAATTGTCTGAGGATGAGGAGGGGGCAAGGATGGCCAGGAGGAAGTATTTTAAGGGCCAATGAGGAAACTTGCACTTTGTCTTGATTGTGCTGATGGTTTCATTAGTATGTACATATGCCAAAACTTGTTGAGTTTTACACTTTAAAGTTGTGCTGCTTGTCATGTCAACTACAGCTGCACAACACTGTTAAACATTTCTTAATGGGCCCAAAATGTTAATATGTTGAAAGAGCTATGAAGAAAGTAATTGTCCATTGAGACAATCATCATAATAAAATTTCGGTTTTATGCAAAAAATAAAGCTTTGATTATCCATTGGAATTTATGATATCAGCATATAGAACTACCTACTTTGAGTAACCCAAAGATTTCCTCCTACGGATTTCACATTGCTGCATTTCTCCCCTTCTCATACTGTGAATAACTACAAGGTAGGGTAGAATGTTTCGTGTACTGGGCAATAATACAGCGGACCCAGAAGCCAAGATGCTTTGATGCTTCTTCATGCTTCCATGATTTGTTCTCTCCCACGTGCATTGCACCTGCTTGGGAAACAGCTTTGGATCCTTCCCTCTTCTCCTTCTCTGTTTCCTGATTTGCTAAGGGCTCTTTCATCTCTTCCCTTTATTTTCTCCTGCATTAACACACTTATATGCTTCTATCAGTCTTAATTTCTCTACTTCCTTCATCAAAACTTACTGCTTTCTTCATGCCAGGGTTAAGTGCTTGTTATTTTCTTTTCATCCTTCAAGTTCATTTCAATAATAGAAATAAAAGTACTTCCATGATACACATTTTTTTTCTCCAAAGCAAATATAAAACAAAAATGAAGTTTTCCACAAGGTGATAGCCACAAAGTAGTCTATAAATTTGATGAGATGTAATCAATATCCCTAGGGATTTATGTGTGTGTTGTCATACTACATATTATGTATTAGATATTTTCATACACTACTGGTGGGAGAGAAAATTCATCAGACAGCTTTGAAAAAAGCATTCCTGGGTGCCTGGGTTGCTCAGTGGGTTAAGCCCTTGCCTTTGGCTCAGGTCATGATCTCAGGGGTCCTGGGATCGAGTCCCACATCGGGCTCTCTGGTTGGCAGGGAGCCTGCTTCCTTCCCTCTCTCTCTCTCTGCCTGCCTCTCTGCCTACTTGTGATCTCTCTCTCTCTGTCAAATAAATAAATAAATAAATAATAAAAGAAAAAGCATTTCTAGGACTTAGCAAATTTGATGATCATGCATATACGTAACAATCTATGCATGAAATGTACATGGCAATACTGTTTTCAGTAGCCTCCTATCAGGAAACAAACCAAATGCGCTTTACCAGTAGGATGGATACAATACTTGTGGCCTTCTTACACAATGCATTTCAGCTATGAATATAAATAAATACAAACACATCTTGCAAATACAATGCAAAAAATACAAGGCACAAAGGAATATTTACAGTATGATTAGATTCATGTAAAATTCAAAAATAAAATTAAACTAGATTGTTTTGGGATATATGTTAGGTAGTAAGTTATCATGAAAAGCATGGAAGTAATTGATGTGTAATTCAAGATGGTATTTACTTCTAAGAGAAAGTGAGGGAGCTGAGATTGTTGGCTCTAATGTTCAGTTGATGCTGGTATGGGCATTCAATTTAGAAATTTACTAACCTCTTTATTTATGTTTTGTTTACCTTTTAGTATTTGTTTATAATTCACAACAGAAATGGTAAAAACATCTTACACTATTCAGAAGAGCCTGCTCCTCAAGTTTTTTTAGCTTAGTAATTAATGGTGATTTTCTTTCACACTTACCAGCATTGTTTATCAAATGTTTTTGCTAATTTGATAGATAACTAATCTAATCTTCATGAATTTGGACACCTTCCTATATTTCACCAATAGACACTTGCCCAATAGTAAGTGCTCAACATATATTTATTAAATAAAACAATTATATCTAACTTACATTTGAATTGGCCTATATTGCTGCAAGTTTGCTTTTATAGTATTATTGTAAATTGATATATTCACAGGATTTCCTTTTTCTTTCCTATATATTCTGGCAAATGTCCATGATTATTATTCAAAGAATGACTTCTATATTTCATTGGAACTGTGTATTTTTGTCTGGGTCAACCCTTTTTTCTACTGCCCTCTGAAAGATAAGGGTATATTCCCTTTGCTTGGGTGAGAATAGTCTCTTTCAAATCAGATCCTCAGCTGATGACTTTGTTCCTATTACAGATTAATCATCCCAGTGGCAGTGGTCTCTATGAGGCACAATGAGATCATATTACAAAGAAAAGTCTATAGCCTACGTAAGTGTGCACACCCACAGATATATTTGCATCATTAGTAAGAACACCAGAGCTTGTTGATCATGGTGAAGACTGTTTTACACACCATATATATATATATATATATATATATATATATATATATGGTATGTGTGTGTGTATGCATGCATACATATATGTATGTGTGTATATAAGTATATATATGCCTTCCATTCCTTTGCTTAACAAACATGTTAGGTATTTATCAATTTGAATGGAGGAGATATTATGTATAAAATGAAATCATGTACTCAGATGCTGTTATTTTTTGCTAAACAGATGTTAACTCATGGAAACTTGGTATGCATATGAAATTGTTTTGGATTCTGAAGAAGAACCCGAGTAGATTAAACATTAACTTTCAACACTGAGTTTGTAATTTTTTTAAGTTTGTCACTATGAAAATACGAAAGGATCAGGTAGCATTGCCTTGATGGGAGAGGATAGTGTTCCTAATCGGATGAATTGGGAAGTAAAAATGCAATAGTGTGAACTAGTTTTGGAGCTGATGTAGTTTTAGCCACTTGTCAATATTTATTTTCTATTTCATGCCTAAGAATACAAACTTCATGAGCAAACTTGTTTTTCCCTGATAGGATCTCAGAATATGAAGCAATCTGGCTTTTACCAGGTTAAACAAAATTCATTTCTTCAACAAGTTTCACCAAAATTTTGTTACTAGCCAATCTGATTTATATTGAATACTTAATAAATATTTGATTTAAAAATATTTCTCGGTTTTTATCTTTTTTTTTTTTCCCCCGAACTCTTTGTAAACTTTAATGCTGTTGACAACTTCCTTGACCTACTTGGGTCTTTTTGAGTCCTTGTCATATATTGTCTCTAGATTTATTTCAGGAACTCTGACCATGTTTCTCTCTTCTCCACAATATCCTCTTCTGTTTGTTTCTAACATGTCATGTCCAGTTTTCTTTCTGTAGTTCTCTGTCTTTCATCCAGACACCCTCGGCCATTCGCTCTATGGCTCTAATTACCCCTACAAGCTCTTCACTTAACCTTCCCTTCACAGCAAGGCTCCAGTGAGCTCCTCAGTGGCCCAAGCCTGCCTTTCTTCTTGCTTTCCTTATCTTAAATTTATCTACCTGGTCACCTATGTCAGGACTCTAGAAATCATAATCCATTCTTACTTGAATCCCCTAAATCCAATTAATTTTTTTCAACTCCAGATCCAAATAATTTTTCAATTCTTCTTCACCTTACTACATTTCCACTACTGCCATCAAGGAGGTTCTCATCATTCTTGACTAAACTGTTGGGAGTTTCCCTATCAAGATCTTTGCCTGCTCTAAGCCATCTCCAAAATTTGCTCCCCAAGTACTGCACGGCATAATTCTGATAACATGTCTCTGTTACCTGAAAATCTTCACTGGGTTTTTTCTTTTTCATTTACAAGGTAATGGCCAAACCACTTAATATAGCATACAGAGTCATTCAAGATTTTGCCTGTCTGCATCTGCAGGTTTACTTCTTCACCCTCCCGACTACACACACACACACACACACACACACACACACACACACACACACTTTAAGCATCATACTCTAACAGATTATTTTCATATCTTCCTCATCTCATGCTTCCATATTTTGCACGTGTTGTTCATATCTTTGTGCCTCATACCTATCTCAAAAACTTCCTTTCAAAATTCTTTTTCTCAACTACTAAAATTAATCACTTGCTCTTTGTTACAATAATGTTTGATACATGTTGCCTGTAACATGATATATTGTGATTTATTTGTTATAGATCTAATATCCCTAAAAAAATTTCCTTGAGAATAGGCATACTTTCTTAGTTCCTAGTTCTCAGCCCACGGGATCTGCTTAAAAATATCTGTAACAGATAGATGAATGAATGAATACATTTATGAAGTATCGATAAGGGAGATAATAAATTAGGTGATTTATTTTATTATTTTGTTTGATCTTTACTAATATTCAAGACATTATTAAAGGAGTACTTCATATGAGTTAGGAACGTGAGTTAAGAACTTGAATAACTGTGTTTGATGTGTGACTGGTTTGGAAGTCACTTGTCAACTATATAACACTGGGCAAGTCACATAATTACTTGGACTCTAGTTTTCTTGTCCCTAAAATGAGAATGATTTTACTACCTGTGTTAGTTAGGATATGGTTAAATTTCTATAAAAATATATTCTAAAGTGTGACTTAAATAAGATATACATTCATTTAGCTTTCAGCATTCTTGAAATGGGCAGTCCTAACTAACCACACTCCACATTTCCATTCACAACACAAGTTTCAACTTGTGATTCTACCTGCCCATTGGGTATTGTTCTTATCCAGCCACTTGGTGGAAATTGTGTCAAGGTTATGGTGAAAATCCAAAGCAAGAAATTATCTCTCAAGGAAGTAATGCAGAATTTGCACATAGCAATTCAGCTCTCATTCCTTTGGAGGGAACTTAGTCACATGGTCACCTATTTCTGCAAAACAGACTGGGAAATGTAGCCCCTATCTGGGTAGCCATAATCCCATTTAAAACTTGATTACTGGAGAAGTAGGAAGGAGAGATATAGGGTGGGTACCTAGAAGTTCACTCCACTACTTCATAATGCTGTTATGAAGATTTAAAATGAACATGTGTGAAATCACTCAAAATAGTGTCTGGCACATAGTGTGCACTCTATAAATATTATCTATGAATATTATTACTTTTACAGCCAAGGAAATTGAGATTCTGGGAGGTTAAATAACTTGCCTTGAGGGCCCACACTAAGTAAGTGGTAGAGTAAGGATCTGAGCTCTGGTCAACCTGAGTGTAAATATTTCCAGCCTTCCTACTGCCTAAAATATGCCGCCCACTTAATGGAGTTTGGGAAAGAGAAAACCAGTTCTGTTTCTTGGACTGTAATTGCATTCATTTTAGTGAATGAATCCTCTGTGTTCTTTAAATAGCTTATTAATGCCAATGGGCTGATGGAGACTCATGGTTCTACCTGACTAATTGTCCCAGAGAATATTTTTAATATGGTCTGAATATTGACAATATCCCTTAATAAGATTATCAGAACGGTTGGGGCCAGAATTATCTATAGTCATTATAAGATTAAGAGTTTCCTGCATATATATGTTCAGAGCATTTTATCTATTATATGCAGTAAAGAAGTTAACAAGTTTATCTTGACTTTGAGGAATTCTAAACCATGTTTAAGTTCTTTGGCCAACGTATAGGGTTGACTGGTAGCCCTTCAAAAATATGTCCACATCCTAGTCTCTGGAACCTATGAATATGAACTTCTACAAAAATGGTCTTTGAAGGTACAATTTTTTCCCTCCCTTCCCCTATGATCCTCCATGGTGGTCATTTGCTATGATGGCTCTGGGAACTATTAAGTCCTTTAGAGATCTTGGTTGCTAGCCCTTATCTGGTAAGACATTTGCAAACATCTTCTCTCATTCTGTTGGTTGTCTTCTGGTTTTGTCAACTGTTTGCTGTGCAAAAGCTTTTTATCCTGATGAAGTCCTAATAGTTAATTTTTGCTTTTGTTTCCCTTGCCTCTGGAGGCCTGTCTAGTAAGAAGTTGCTGCAGCCAGGGACACAGATGTTTCTGCCTGTGTTCTCCTCTAGGAGTTTGATGGATTCCTGTCTCACATTTAGGCCTTCCATTCATTCTGAGTTTATTTTGTGTATGGGGTAAGAAAATGGTCCAGTTTCATTCTTTTGCATGTTTCTCTCTAATTTTCCCAACATCATTTGTTGAAGGGACTCCCTTTTTTTCCATTGGATATTCTTTCCTGCTTTGTTGAAGATTAATTGACCATAGAGTTGAAGGTCTATTTCTGGACTCTCTATTCTGTTCCATTGATCTATGTGTCTGTTTTTGTGCCAGTACCATACTGCCTTGGTGATCACAGCTTTGGAATATAGCTTGAAGTCTGTAATTGTTATGCCGCCAGTCTTGATTTTCTTTTTCAACATTCCTCTGGCTATTCAGGGTCTTTCTGGTTTCATACAAATTTGAGGATTCTTTGTCCCAGCTCTATGAAAAATATTGATGATATTTTGATAAGGATTATATTAAATGTGTAGATCGCTCTAGGTAGCATTGGCATTTTAACAATACTTATTCTTTGAATCCATGAGCATGGAATATTTTCTCATTCCTTTGTGTTTTCCTCAATTTCTTTCAAAAGTGTTCTATAGTTTTCTGAGTACAGATCCTTTACCTCTTTAGTTAGGTTTATTCCTAGGTATCTTCTGGTTTTTGGTGCAATTGTAAATGGAATCGACTCTTTGAATTTCTCTTTCTTATGTCTCATTGTTAGTGTATAAAAATGCAACTGATTTCTGTTAATTGAAATCCTGGCACTTTGCTGAATTCCTACGGATTCTAACAATTTTTGGGTGGAGTCCCTTGTGTTTTCCACATAGAATATCATGTCATCTGTAAAGAGTGAGAGTTTGACTTCTTTTTTGCTGATTCAGATGCCTTTTATTTCTTTTTGTTGTCTGATTGCTGAGGCTAAGACTTCTAGTACTATGTTGAACAATAGTGGTGAGAGTGGACATCCCTATTGTGTTCCTAAACTTAGGGGGAAAGCTCTCAGTTTTTCCCTTTTGAGAATAATATTTATATGGCCTTTTGCATGTGGCTTTTATGATATTGAAGTATGTTCACTCTATCCCCACACTGCAGAGAGCTTTAATCAAGAAACAATGCTGTATTTTGTAAAAGGTTTTTTTTTTTTTTTTTTCCTGCATCTATTCAGAGGATCATATGGTTCTTGTCCTTTCTTTTTCAAATGTGGTATATCACATTGATTGATTTGCAGATGTTGAACCACACTTGCAGCCCAGGAATAAATCCCACTTAGTCATGGTGAATAATCTTTTTAATGTACTGTTAGATCCTATTTGTGGGAATTTTGGCATCCATGTGCATCAGGGATATTGGTCTGTAAATTTCCCTTTTGGTGCGGTCTTTGGTTTGGAGGTTAAGGTAATTCTGGCCTCATAGAATAAGTTTGAAAATTTTCCTTCCATTTCTATTTTTTGAAGAGCTTTCAACCTTAAAACATAATAAAACATATATTGAAGTGTTAAACCCACTGTGGGGTCCATCTATTTGATCTACCCCTAGAGAGTACAAATCACTGTGGAAGTCATTGCATCAATGTCATACCTATGGTGTGACCCCATGGAAAGGGAATGGGGTTTTCTCCTTTTCGTTTTCTACCACAGTCTGACAAGAATTCATTTTTTGTCATTAATGATTAAAACTATTAGTTCACATGACATTTCTATACTGTTCTTCATGTAATTGTGCTTTTACACCAATTGTTTTATTCTACTTCACAATAGCTCTATGTGGTGATAGGGTAGATGTTATGATCCCTGTTTTCGCTGTTTTGATCCCTACTTTTTAAGTGAAAAATCTGGGCATTTAGTAACATCCTTCAGGTCATTAAGATAGCTATGGATGCAGCTATAATTAAAAATGTAATATTGCTGGTTGCTTTTTCCAATGTTAATTTTATATTGATCGTTCATCAATTTATTTATAAACCAACATTATTGAATATCTACTGTATTTAATAGTATGTATAATGCACTGGAGAAGAAAAAGCATAAGCAATGCAAGGTAGAATCCCTGACCCCAGAAATGTAGCCATTTCTCAGAAACATAAGTATAGACAGGCCTATCTAACTTTTTAAAAAAGAAAATGAAATACATATAACTAAGACCCATGATAATATCCCATAATAATAAGAATTTTCATATAATATATTTGGCTATTGACCCTTTTTCTCCAAGTATCACCTATTCTCGCATGTGAGCATGGACAAAAGTGGACATAAGGAAGCTGGCAAAGCTAGGCAGGGAGCTGGTCTGGCAAGTATGGAAATGCAAGGGACACCTGCTTACCAAGTGTTTTTCCAGCGAGAACAGGGAATTATTAAAATGCAATTTGTGGTATTGCTGTCACTGTCCTGGGTGTGCTAGTCAGCTGCCAGACCAGAATTGGTCCCATTGACATTTAAGCCAGAACAGACAACCGTACACCCTGGCATGCAGGACCAGCATGAATTTCTGTCTCGCATTCAGACTTCTATTCAAACTCTGCCCACACCTCGGCAAACTCTGTCCTTTTTTACCACTTAAAAAAATCACTATGCAGTTCAAATAAGATATATGACAGATGAAAGAAAATGAAATTAAAATGAAAACAAAAGCTGCTGGATGGTTGAAATGCCCTTATTAGAATGGTTTTAAAATTCTTTTCCAGTTAATGAATTTTCTAGTTAAAATCATTCAAAATACGCCACATTTGAATTATTCATCTTGAAAATTTGATCTCAAGCCAAGCGTTCTTGTATATGCATACTAGGGGCAGATGTTCCTCACAGAGATGGTGGAATGTGATAGCTTTTTTCTCTCGCAGAATTTGTATCTAGATGTCGAGAAGTCAAAGTAAATCCCATCAGTAAGCTGCATTTGGAACCATTCACATGATTTTATTTACTCTAAAATTAGCAACACTATCCTGATATTCTTTTAACAAGTTGAAGCTGTGTCCATTAATACTCTTTCCACTCTGTCATAATAATTGTTTGCATCCAGGTCACACACAAAAATCTCATTAGGGTCTAAAAAAGTAAAAGAAATAGGAGCTAAACCAGGATGTAAAACATAGAAAATGTTGGGCTTTTGGCTAATTGGAGATCAAGTGTCCTTCATAAGGCATTCACATATAAAATATTAAAAAAAAAAAGTGTGCATGGCATTTAAAAAGAAAGAAAGAAAGAAAAACCTGCTAATCTCTTTGCTAATTTGCAAACCCTGGTTTACTTGTTCAGTTCCCAGACTATACCAAATGACCTTTGACACACTGAGATTAGCCTTGTATATTTGTATATACAAATTTGTACACCCAGAGATTAGCCTTGAACCTTGCAAAAATAGAGGTTCAATAAATATTCAATGAATGAGCAAATCTAAAAAAATACATGGATAAATGATGGTTAAATCTTAAAAATAGGAAACTTTTCTGGGGAAAGTAAAGTAAGTTTTACTGTGTTCTTGCCAGAAAAAAAACTGGTATTTTCTTATTTATTTCTTTTTTTTTTCCTAATTTAACAGATCACTATATTTTATAAAACATAAAATGGGTTAGTATAAATAAAGGAAAGGTGAGCTTATCCTAAGTCTATTCCTCATTTTAGCCTCAGAAAGCAGAAAGACATGGCTTTGGATTAGAGCTTTAACAATTACTAGATAAAGTACTTTGGGTAAACTTATTCATGCTAAGTCTTGTTTTTTTTTTCCTATTTAAAATGCAATTAATAATAGTACCTATATTGTCTGGTTATTATGAGAATTTGATGAGATAAGTAATAGAAATTACTTAGTGCTGAGTCTGGCACTATAGAAACCATTTAATAAATATTGAATGTGGCTTTTATATTACTAATTTATAGTAGTAATAAATATTAGTAATAATTAGTAATATTTTCATAATTGTTTTTGTAATTATCATCCAAAAATGTCCTACAGATTGTTGTTATCATTAGAGAGTATCTACAGAGTAACAAGCTGTGAAAAGTAAACTGGAAAAGTAAAAGAGTAAAAGTAAAAGCTGGAAAAGTAAAAGCTGGAACAGTAAACAGGGCAGCAGGTCATGGAGGACCTTGTATGTCATTAACATGAAATATTTTAGGTTTTATTGATTGTTTACCAGTAGATATCTTTACTATATTCAAATAAAGTCACATTCTATACATTCTATAACAGGGATAGCTTTCATATATCATCACTAATTGGGAAAATTTTAGTTTAATTACATTAAACTAAATGGATAAATTCTAAAATGTTTCTGTAATTTAATCTAATACTAGTTTTAAAATTTGTCTGTGTTATGGAGTCCAAAGTCTTGAATTTATTAATTAAAATAATGGTAACATTATAAAATATTGAGGGTTGCAAGGTACATTGTCAAACCATTCCAGGTGGAGAAAATAGTAATTGTACATGCTACAAGTGGGAAAATGCTAATAAGAGCAACTGAATTTCCTTCAGCCAAGTCATTATTTATTTCATTTAATTCTTATAAAAACCTTGTGAATGCATGGACATTTTCATTTGTCGACTGAGAATCCTGATCCTCAGAGAAGATAGGTGATGGGTACAAGGTCATAGAGTTACCAGTGAGTGAAACTGATTTATTTTGGGCTTGAAAGCCCTCTCATGCTCACTTTACTAAGTCAGAGCACCCTTTCTTGAAAAAAGTTATAGAGCCAAATATAGCCTGATAATTAAAAAATACAAAAATTTGATTCTTTTTACTGATTGTCAATATTTTATTTCATGGCCAGAGTGCTTATGGTATTACTGACCAAATGTGAAGTCTGATTTGCCTGGTTATTGGACTGTGTCATGCTGAGCCTTGTGATGATGATAATGTTGGGAAAGATGAAGCGTGAGTGCAATACTACCCATGAAACACAGACTGGATTTCAGAATTTGCTTCAGTAAGTACAGACCATATCACCAATACACTATTTTCCATCTCCTTTTCTTTCAGCTCTTATATATGTCTTGGAAAATCATCAGGGCTCAAAAGGAGCATTTGAAAACTAAGGGGATGCCCCATGTGCAGTGACGGGGACTTAAGGAATCTGCAGTGGCAAGCACAAAGGAAATTCTTCTGGTAGCTTTTGACACTCTTTAGTTCTTTAGCAAAATGTCCTTCTGGTAGCCTTTGAGAGACTTAGAGAAGGATTAAAATCAAAGAAGCTTCCTTGATGTTTGAGAGGGTCTTATCATACAGAATGTGTTTTTCAAACGGCAATGATGGACTTTTCCATTTACTCAAAGGAAATGAGATATTCCAATGTCAAATGGAAAGTCGGGAGGAGAAATTAGGGCGGGAAGCAAACTCTCTTTGTCTTCTCCATAAGTTGGCCTGCTGCTGAGCTGGAGGAGCAGAAAGGAATGGTAGAAACATCAGTAGAGGATAACTGAGCCTCAGGCCATACCTGGTTATCTTATATACCCAAGAGATGCAAGAAATGTTTAGATCCCAGATTGACTCTCTGTAGTGAGTACATTATATAACATGATTGCAAAGACCCCACTTAGCCACTTAGGAGATCTGTCACCCGGGGCAAGATTTTTATCCTCTCTGTCCCTTCCAATCCCCCATTTTTGTTGGCAGAGCCTTACTCTCACAGTACAGATAGAAAATGTCATTATTCACTTTCCCAGCTTTGTTTGCACTTACCACCTAGGCACATGATTCAATCCAATGAAATCCAGTGGGATCTAAAGGAAAGCCTGCTTAGAGACCTCTGAGATGCAAGGCCTAAAACGCTCCTGTCCTTTGCCAGTAATTGTACCTATCCAGTGATGTCAGGACCACAGCCATCTTGCAACTATGACAGACAAGGCTGAGAAAGAAGCAAATATACAAAGGATGGCAGAATGGAGAAGTGGGAAGACCCTGGGTCCTTACTGATATGTTTAAATCACTGCATCCACGCTGGCCCTCCCTTCCTCCAGTCAGCTTCTGCTTCTCAGTCATATATTATGAGAAAATAACCATCTTAATGTCATCCAGTTTTAGCTAGATCTTCTATAATTATAGCTGAGTGTATCATAACAGATACAATAATTATTTATATGGTTCTTGTGAGGTTTATAGGAGAAAATGCATTTAAAATGCAGTATATTAGGGGCGCCTGGGTGGCTCAGTGGGTTAAAGCCTCTGCTTTCGGCTCAGGTCATGATCCCAGGGTCCTGGGATCGAGCCCCACATTGGGCTCTCTGCTCAGCAGGGAGCCTGCTTCCTCCTCTCTCTCTGTCTGCCTCTCTGCCTACTTGTGATCTCTGTCTGTCAAATAAATAAATAAATCTTAAAAAAAATAAAAAATAAAATGCAGTATATTAAAATATAATGCTTGACATATATAGATAGATAGATAGATAGATAGATAGTGGGTAATATTTATAGTAAAAACAAACAAACAAACTATTCCTCCAGCTTGATATTTTTCCTTCTCCATGAATATTGATTCTACCATTTTTCTGATTCAATTACAACTGGTCAGGATCATCTCTGTCTTTTTCTTTTTAAAAAAGATTTTATTTATTTATTTGAGAAATAGAGAGCATGAGTGGGGGTCGGGCAGGGGCAGAGGGAAGGGAGAAGCAGACTCCCTGTTGAGCAGGGAGCCTGACACAGGGCTCTATCCCAGGACCCTGAGATCATGACCTGAGCCAAAGGCAGACACTTAACCTCAACTGAGCCACCCAAGTCCCCCCAAAATCATCTCTGTCTTAAGATATCATGGAGCTGGCATTATTAGAACTTATATAATGTATACCTGCATCAAAGTATCTTCTGCCACAATATCCCAGTGCACAGATGGAGTAACTGAAAATTTTGCTTCACCCCCATACTACCTACTGATAAGTGGACAACAATTTTCCAATTATTTGGGACATCTTCCAGGGCATTTCACCGGTGCTCCTCCCCAATTCTGACCTTCCTCAAGGTCAGCTTTGAAGACCTCAGCTTCCTGATAAGCAGCCTGGAATGACTACCACCACTACCTGCTTGGCACTTACCTCCATCTCCTTACCTCCACCGACACCTCTGGTGTTGTGAAGACACTGGAAACGCAACATACCAGAGTATGTGTGCTGGATTCCTGAAGCTACTAAGGCCACAGGCTGTTTTGTGCAGAGATAGGGATCACACATTCCTCCCTGTTTTGTGCCATGTTAGGCATGTGGATCTAAAGGTAATTTTACCAGTGGCCCAACATCTTCAAAGGAACTTAAGTCAAAGTACATTTTGGACCTTTACTTTTGGCCTATCTCTATCTGCTAATCCTATTATATTATCTCAGTTTTCTAGACTTAAGTCCTTTTAGATTTAGGCCTAGAAACACTTCAGAGAGATAATCATCATGCCTTATACAGAATCTTCTCTTCATTTCTGGTGACTGAGTTTTGGCTTATGGGCCAAATTTGTCTGCTTTTCTCTGTCTCTCAACTAATTTCTCAGAGGCAAATATAATTTCAACAGTCCTTCCAAACAAACTTCTTGGTATTTCTAGAATCATGTAAAACCCAACCATGTGCAAACCTTGGGTTTCTTTTGGGACCCTTCCTTCCCACCACCCACTTTCACCAACTACTTAGAATTTGTCAAACAAGAAGGACACCTGTTGTTTCTTTTCTTGCCACTTCTTATCAATGGACATATTTTTTATCAGTTCAGGCTAAAGAGAAAATTACTTCTCCCCAAAATTTCAGAGAGTATTTTTACCTTTCTCCTGCATAGTCCTTTACAAAGGATAGTAAACTCTTAACCTGTGCTTCACCATCGTAGTCCAATTCATAAAACCTCAGTATCCTGAAATGATCTCAAGAGTTGGCCTAAATCTCTCACACTGCAGCAAAAGATGAAATTCTTCTCATTGGCTCCTTTATGAAAACAGATACAGGCTGATCTACTATTCCTCTATAGCCTAGCGTTACCCTTTAAGCAAATGAAAAATTGTCAAGTCTGTTTTTCTTCAGTGTCAGTAATTCTAGATAAGTTAACAATTTTTTCCCCCATGTTTCCAATTTCCCAAGAAATCTGTTGAGCTACTTCTTTGAATGATATTCCTGTTCTCCCTTGACTCTTGGTCAGACAAAGAACTTTTTTTTTTTTTTTTTTTTTTTTGCTTTGATCTTCTTCTATGAGCCCTACTTTCTAATGTCTTTATGGTAATGATGACACCCACCTGGATTTTTGTTCTGTCCTCTCTAGTTCTGTTCTTAATATAACAGGTTGCTAAAATTTGATGGTGATCTCTCTCATGGAGGGTCAAGGACAATAAAGGCAAACATTACTTTCCTAGGTATATGAGTAAGTAAGTAATAGTCAGTCCTATCTTCCAAACAGACAATAATTCAACCCTCAGAAGAAGAATGGCGGAAATATATGCAGGTACCATTTTTTAAAAAAATATGTCGAGTAATAAAACTAACACTGGGTCTATAGAAGTTCAAAATTTGGAGGGCATTTTCAGAATCACCTTCTTCCCAGAGAAAACTCCTTAAAATAGTTGATTTCGTGACATATTTCTTTTGTTGTATGGGTGACTTTTTATTACTGCCACATAGTAATTTGATTGACAGTTAAGTATTACAATCTATAGAACTGGCTTGTGAAAATAAATAATAGGAGCAGAGAAGGAAAGAAATAGCAGTACTGGAGGAGTCAGGAAGGTCATACGCGAAGAGACGGGCTTGGTATGTGTCAAGTACAGATGTCTGCAGATTAGTCAATAGAATGAAGTTTCAGATCAAAACACTTTTTAATAAAACTTCTGAGCTCTTCTGCTGAGCTGAAGATGCAATAGGAAAGGATATTCCTTAATTTTCTTTACTTCTCTCAGGTTTAATAAGGATAGATACATTGAGAATGAAGAAATTAAAGAGAAAATAAACAATGACCTTTCAGAATAGTGAAGGGCCTTACATATGGAATTTCCATGACCTGTCTCCCCAGGAAGGCACATTACAGGGTACTGTAAATCCAGAATGGGTAGGTAGGCTTCTTGGTCTCAAGTAAGTCCATCTCCTCATCAATGAGACTCTTATCTGTGACTGTAGAGAAAAATAATAAGCAAAACCATCCAAGTAATAATAATCTGAGCACATTCACTTCTCCAAAAGTCTGCATGCTTATCTACACATAGAACCCAGCATTTTTGGAAAATAAATAATGTTTGAGAGTGAAGTAAAATTTTTCTATCTAGTCATGTCAGAGAATGAAAAATCACTGCTCAGATATTATTTTACAGACAGCATTTCTATATCTTTTCATTGTGTTAACAATGACTCTGAACTTTATTTCACAAAGCTGGGGCCATGCCAACATTTTGCATTTTATGCTAAGCTATCTTTTTCAGTTAGTTAAAAAAAAAAGAGAGAGAGATAAAATAAATAAGCTAAATAATTAATCAACCACTTAACAGACATTGATGTAGTGTCTCCTATGTGTCAGGCACTGTGCTATAATATGGGGAGAAGAGGGATGAAACCCAAGCTAGGTGCTCAAGTGACTCCATTTAACAGTGTGATCCTATAGCTGGAACAACCAGTGAAGCTTCAGAGTCACAGAGCTATTACAAATAACACTCAGGCATGAGGAAGTTCTTCCAAAATGAATACAGCCTTTTTACCAAGCATCCCTTAACTTAGAGATACAGACTTTTTTTTTTTTTTTTTTTTTTTTTTTTTTTAAGGGAGGTAAGGGGGTGGATGACATTCCAGGCGAAGGGAACAGAATGGGCAAAGCTACAAATGATTATAAGAACACAGGGCACCTGGGGAACTGTGAGCAGTTTGGGTTGACTGGAGTTGTAGAAAAGAAGAAATGATAAGAAAGATCAGATTACTAAGGGTCTTAGATGACCCTTAAAGGAGAGCCTTTAACTACTCATGGAGGCCTTGGAGGACGATGTAAGAGTTTAGTGGCGTTCTAACACGATCGGAGAATATAAGAGAGGGGCCTTTGGGCCCACATGGAGGGTGGCAGGACATGACATTTGGGCTGAATGGTGGTAACAAAGATCTGAGTTACTAAGGATCTGGTAACTGAATGAAAAAAGGAGTTGTGGATGATTCATGTTAATTCTTGAAAATAGTCACCCTTGCTCAGAACATCATTAAATTTCTGGGGTTAACTGCATCTTGTTTTCAGTTCAGAATTTACCTCATTTTTTGTGCTTGAGGCAAGTTGCTTCTACCTATGAGACTGGGCTGTTGAGTGAGGTCTGAAAGCATTAATGAACAACCAGAGAAATTAGATATCCAGAGATGAGGTTGGGAGAGGAATCCCAGGGCCCTTTTTTTCTAGGACTGCTGCATGAAAAAATTACTGATTAGCTAAGGCCAAAAGTGAGTGTGATTGTGAATGCAATGTGAGGAGACTGGGTTGGGTAGACCAGATGTTTCCCAATTTGCTTTGGGAAACCAAAGCCTTAGAGACAGGTTTGGAATAAGCCACAAGGGACCACTAACCTGTGACAATAGTCGATTGCCTTGATAATGATCTTTCCTCTCCACAAAAGTTTCCAACGATAGGGAGTGTGGAAACATAAAACCCATGTGCCTAATCAAGTCAATGCTTAGCTAAACCGGGAACAATACACAGAGCATTTTTAAAGCCTCTATTGTGATCCTGTGACCTTCCTAAGGGTGGGGGAAAGATGTGGTTATTCAGTTGGATTTAAAAACCCTTTTCACTACTGAACACCAAGCTTATATCCTTTTTTTTTTTTTTAAGATTTTATGTATTTATTTGTGTGAGAGATAAAGACAGAGATAGCAATAGTGATAGTGTGAGAGAGCACAAGCGGGGAGAAGGAGAAGCATGGTGGGGGGGCCCTAGGATCATGACCTGAGCCAGTGGCAGATTCTCAACTGACTGAGCCACACAGGCACCCCCAGCCTTATGTTCTTGTTGAAATTCCTCACCCAGAAAACCCCCCAGACCACCACCCATCCCTGCCCAAAGAAGAAGGCGCTAACAGTCCTCATGCTACTTACTTGTGCCAGAGGAACAGCTTTTTGCTCTAGAGCTTCCTAGAGAAATTTGCTCTTCTAATGACGAAAAATGTTCGTAATTTGGTTAGCCAGCTAGAGAGCACCGTTTCCAAACACTGATGACATAAACTACTAACAGCTTTTACAGATACCCTTTGTACCTTAGAACTGGGTGAGTGAAAGAAAATAAGTAAAACTTTTAAAAGAGAAGAAACTAAGACTTGCTAAGACTTACAACCTCACTTCTCAGAATGATGGATAGATCAGCGGATCAGCTTCATCTGGAAGATTAGAAATGCACATTCGTGGACGCCACCCCAGGCCTGCTGACTTAGCATCAGCATTTTAACAGGCCTGTCCAGGTGATTCTTGCGTGGTCCATTAGAGAGCCACATGGTAGCTTTCCAAAAGCAGGCTGGAGTAAAGGTAGCCAGGCAGTCTTTTCCTTTCAGACTTCTAACCATAGGGTTTTTGTTTCTGTCTTACTCTAAGGCAGAGACTTTTATTTGTTTGTTTACTTGTTTATTTATTTGTCTATTTAATTATTTTAAGTATGCATGAACTTCTTCAGCACTCTGATAAAACCTATGAATCCTTCTAAAGAATAGTTTTTAATAATATAAATAATAAAGATAAAACCCATATGATAAAGAAAGCCAACGATCCTGAGATGTCGTTATTAAAATGGTAATAAAAGGAAATGAGACCTGAATTCTACCATTTTAAAAAGAACTAATACCAATCTTTCTTAAGTTCTTCTGAGAAAGTGTCTAATAAATGGTGTTGAGAGAACTGGACAGCCACATGCAAAAAAGTGAAACTAGAGTCCTATCTTATTGAGGAGGGCATGTATTGCGTGAAGCACTGGGTGTGGTGCATAAACAATGAATCTTGGAACACTGAAAAAATAAAAAATAAAAAAAAGAGATACAAACTCAGAGAGCATTACGTTAACTAGAATAAGACAAAGTCAAGTGCTGCACAGTATCACGGACATAAAGACTCCTTTAGAAAAAGTCATAGAAACAGAGAACAATGGTTACCAGCAGGTGAGGGGTGGGGGAAAAAGGGACAATTTGATAAATGGGTATAAATGATCAGTTATAAGATGAACAAGGCATGAGGATCTAATGTATAACATGGAGGCTATGGTTAATAAGCTAGTGTTGTGTGATTGAATTTCCTGAGAGTTGAATTTAAATGTTCTCACACACAAAAGTAAATGTGTTCATTTCTTTAGTTAATTAATTTCACAATATATACATATGTCACATCATCATGTTTTACCTTGTAAATATCTTATAATTTTGTCAGTTATACTTCAATAAAGCTGGGAGGGAAGGAAATGTGAGATAGAGTAATATCGATAACTTCTACACTCAGGCATTGAAGGATATGATCTCGAGGGAGGGCTAACCCTCCCGTAATTACGAAGTAGTGATCAGTGTCAGCCAAACTTGGGGATATCTGCAACAACTACAATGTGATATAAAAATATCTGTGACAAGGTCATAGATACTGCTGAAACTACTGTGGCTTCTTACCAGCATTCATAATTAAAGGAAATACTAAATATCAGTTTGAGGTTAGAGTAAAAATTAAAATATGATTTACTTCCAACCAAGTTAACAAGCACCCCTGAATTCAATCCAGGGTCCCCATTAAGACCTGCTGTTCTAAGTGATTAGTGTAGTAGTTTATCATGGGATGTGTTTTAACTTGGTCTTGCTCTGAGATGGATGAGGGCACCTGGAGCGGGTTCCATCCAGTCCTCCTGAAGTGCATGGTGGAGGGAAGGTTAAGGCGGCTGGTGTCCTTTTCACACCTGCTATTCCTTGAAGTGTCCAAACCTCCCCTATCCCTCTGAACCCCTAAGTATAGGGCTGCATTAGATGGAGAATTTGTGAATCTTCAGTTTTCCTTATCAGATCTATTATTGCAAATGTATGCATAAGTCACAGGGATATTGATAGGAAGGATTGTGTTTGTAGTTATCTCAGTATAATATTTATTCATTTAGATTTTTAATCTCATCTTGGCTTTCATTTGGTGTTCTAATTCAATTAATGGCATTGCTTGACCAAAAAACAAACCAGAACGAAATAAAATCCACCAGACTAAAATTGTTTGTTTGTATAGTGAAGTCATCAGGAAAAAACAGTGTATGTCTTTAAAAAAAAAAAGAAAGAAAGAAAGAAAAAGAAAAAGGAAAAAAAAGTGTAAGAGTGGCCTCATGAAAAAGAAGGAAAATTTTAAGACAGCTTGATGGTGTAAACATTTCACCTTCTCAGTCATTAATTTTAAGTAAAACACAATACAAGCAAACAAAAACAGAGGCTGATTAGTAAGCACCCAGCAAATATTTGATGAATGAATTAAGGTAGCAGAAAAAAAATTCAAAAAGATTTTTCCTAATAACCACTACTCATTTTAAAGTAGCTACAGCTAACTGACTTACAGTATTTCTGTTTAGGAAGGAATTCATTAGAAAAAGTGAATGGAACACATTCTCAAGTTTATTTAAGTTGTAAAATTTGATAATTTTCATACAAACGGATGGACCCAAGGGTCAGCAATGATCTGATAGCATGTTCAGGAAGTGGCTTTGGCGCTGTCAAGTATGAAATAATTTAAAACTACCAAAGCATTCTCACTGTTAATATCTAAAGAGTTCTGGGAAATGTATCCATTTATTTCACCATTTAAAATGAATAAATCTTCCTAGCAAACTCAATATCTCTGAGCAAAATTATCACCAAGTACTATTAGAAATAGCCTCACATTGTTTATGAGTCTACATCTGTGAACTCAAAACTCACTCCACAGTATCAGTCTTTCAATCATCAGACCCTTAAAATTTATCACTCTTCACTGAGAGTTGATTATATTCATGATTGATGTTGAAAATGAACACAAAACAGAAAGAGGACTCAAGCTTCTGCTACCTTGCCCTAGTAATACGGATGCGGATAAAATTTAAGAAGTCCAAGGATATGTTAATTCTTATTTCGTTGTAAATATTATAGA
Organism: Mustela nigripes; assembly: GCF_022355385.1. Lineage (NCBI taxonomy): Eukaryota > Metazoa > Chordata > Mammalia > Carnivora > Mustelidae > Mustela > Mustela nigripes. Next base: position 73,611,286 of record NC_081558.1, on the reverse strand, counting down.
AGTAGGTTATTCTGGAGTAATCTGCTGTTCTCATCCCAGCTGATCTGAAGCGTGCAACCAGAGTGCACGGAATTCTTCTCTGCTGTTAAGTTAGATCCCCTCTTTGCTGAGAAGCTTGATTCCAAAAACTTCTTCCCTAAGTCCTTTTGTTTATATGTCCAATGTGACTCTCAACACATAATTCCTAAGGCTTTATCTCGATAGTAGGCAAAGTAGGCCTACCTTTGCTCTGGTTCATGGTGTTGTCATCTGTAAATTTTAAGAGACACTTAATTCAAACCATTCCAGGCACCTTACCCTCAATGTACTCTTGGAAAAAACACAAGTTCCTTTAATTAATTTACACTTACATTTTAAAAACCTGGCATGCTGTGTCTTCACTTAGGAATTCACAATTGCATTATGATATTAAAGAAATTGAAAGAACTGTAGTAGACTCCCGGTGAAGATGGGACCCTAAGCTGACACAAAGACTCTAAACTCATCTTTAACCCAGAAGTTCTAGAATAAATACTTAACCAGATTCAAAAGAAAGAAAGGGATATTTCCAAGTGACAAAATCAGATGGGGGAACTGACAGAACTTCTGCCATCCCATATCCCATCTTGTGGAAATCAGAAGAAGGTGTCCCAATCTCCAGATACTTTATCCTATTCTGTTGAAAATATTGTCATAATACACTGACCATTGAATAACATGGGTTTGAACTGTGGAGTCACTTCCACATGATTTATTATTATTATTATTATTATTTGCTATAGGACAGTACTATAAATGTGTTTTCCCTTTGTTGTGATTTTCTTAATATTTTCTTTTCTCTTTTTACTTTATATATATGATATTTTTTATATAATATATAAAATATATACTTTATTTTAATAATGCAGTATATAGCAATATTATATACAAAATACATGTTAATTTACTATTTGTGTTCTCTATATGACTTCCAGTCAGCAGTAGGCTATTAGTAGTTACGTTTTGGGGGAGTCAAAAGTTATATATGGATTTTCAACTATTGAGGGAGAGGGGTCAGTACTCCTAAACTCCCTCATTGTTCAAGGATCAACTGTATACTAATTTTATTTTTAATGAGTACTTTCCTGCCATGTACCAGGAAACTTTATTACTAAGTATATGAATTTACGATGCCTTAAGTGTGAATAACAGTTCTTGGGTTTGAGCAGTGCACGGTCCACACGTGGGTATCTACAGAATTCTATGTCAGAGTGGTAAGAAGAAATGAGGCAATGATGGCCACCACTGAATACAGCCTTAAGTTCTTTTCCAGACATGATTTTTGACAACACTCATGCTCATTCTTGTAAGTTTACTGATTTGGAAAAAGAAACCATTATGGATAATATGCCTTAAAGATAAAAACATATGGAGGCAAGGGTTTTCGAACTTATAGGTGGTCAGAACGCCCCGTCTTCAATGCTGCTGCTGCTCTTCCCATCCCCGCTCCGGCCATACATTCCTGTGTGTGCACACTCTACTTCCCACTACTAGGATCACCATTTTCATATACACATATGAAAGGGAAAATCCATATATACATATATGTATATTTATTTGTATATGTACATATATAATATGTATATACACATATGTATGTACATATATACACACATGTATATACACATGCATATACATATGTGTATACATACATGTGTACATATGTATACATATGTATACATGTGCATGTATATATGTATACATATATTTATACATATATAATATGTGTATACATGATCATACAATATATGTCCTTTGGTATCTGGCTTTGTTCACTTAGTGAGTTGTCAAGTTTCATCCATGCTGTAGTGTGAATTGAAGCATCTTTCCTTTTTATGTCTGTTGCATGGATATTCACATTATCATTTACCACTTTTTGGCTTTTCTGGCTTCCACTCTTTGGCTACTATGGTTAATGCTGCCATGAACATTTGTGTCTGGGTTTTTCTGTGGATGTATGATTTCAGTTCTCTTGGACACATACCTAAGACTGGAAATATGGAAGCTTGTGTTAATGCTGCATTCAATTTTTTGAGGGACCGCCAAACTGTTTGCCAAAGTGACTTCATCACTTTACTTTCTCACCAGCAATGTATAAGCTTGCCAGTTTCTTCACATTCTCACCAATTCTTGCAGCTATCCATTTTTGTTGTTATGACCATTATAATCATCCCACTGTGATTTTGATTTGCATTTCCCTAATGATTAAGGATGTTGACCGTTTTTCCATGTATGTATTAGCCATTCACATATTTTCCATGGAGAAATGTCTATTAAAATCTTCTCCCCACCTTTAAATGCGGTCAATTGTTCTTTTAATTGTTGAGCTCTAAGAGTTCTTTAGGTATCATGGTCCAGTGTAGTTTCTTTCTTCTGTATGTGCTGTTTTGCTTTTTCTGTAATCTATACTATTTTCATCTCATTCTATTTGGTCCACAATTCCTTAGCTCTTGGTTTGAAGGTCATTATTGAATGTATGAAACAATCTTGGTGTTTGGATTTGTATTTGCTCAAAATTTATTTTAAATACGTATGTTTTTTATTTATCAGTGTGCTTTATGGAAGATTATATCTTTAGTACTCTTTGTCAAAGGCAGGTGATCTTTTTAACTGTTCATCATTATTTCAAGCATTGTCCCATTATTGCTTGTGCAACTTGATGTCTAAGTGGAGTTCTCCGCCTGTTGTTCATTACCTGCAGTAAAGAGCACTTAGTACCAAGCAGTAGAGAGTCGAAGGGTTATATATGGTCTCTGGCAGGAAAAGCCATGTCCAGATTAACATTTGATTTGAAAATAAGTATCTCTCTGCATAGAATTTTCAGTGTAACATGATTCCTATTCCTTCTCAGATGAAGCACAGAGAAGGGCAGTGCCATTTCTTCTTTGTGCCTTATAGTACGCAGGTTTTTATTTCCTAGCTTGAAAGAAAGGTTTCTCTGGCTTTCTCCTCTCTCCTGAATTAAGTACAAACCCTTTAGCCTAGGATTTGTCCATTACTGTTTTTCTAGTGCCTAGAGAAGGGTCTGTAACATAATAGGTACCCAGTAAAATATTTGCCAAATGAATTAAATCAAAGACTTTTATAAGCTCTCTAACCTCCTTTCTTCTTATAATCAAGCTATAATCCAAGTTCATTGAGTTTCTCTCCACTTCCTGTATGCTCCATGTGTTTTTCACATTATTTTTCTTATGAAATTTCTTCTGCCTGAAATGTCCTGCCATGGGCTCCCTTGGCAGTGCTAATTGCTCCCATGACACATAATATATACCCCCATTATGACTATCACTATAGATTACCTTATATTCAAATTATAAATACTATCACTTGCATGTTATGAGTCACACATAACCTATAAGACCTTTCAGATACTCTAGGTCTTTGTCCCTTGATCCAGTCACTGCTGGGTAGACCAGTTCTGGGGTCAGGCACACTCTAGGAGGTATTGACCTGCCAGTGCCCCATCTTATACCCATGTTTAGTCCTATCTCTTCCTGCACTGAGTTTTCCCTATGGATGACTGGGCATTAAATACTATAGGAACTTAGTTGGCTTCCATATTTGCAAAATACAGAACAGGGAGCACTTCGGGCCATTTGGGGCAAAACACATCAATGGAAGACAAAAACGATATATAATTTTTTCTATCCTTTCCTCAAGGAAAGATTCTCTTAAAAACTATCATTCAGATGACTCCCAAAAGACTGTCTTGTGAGAACAAGCAATCATTCACATTTGATGGCAGGTAGTAAACTACCCTGTAACAAATTCTTTTCTCTTTTCAGTGTTCCACTATGCCTTTCTCTCCTGCTTCTTGAGATTTTAGTTTTTACTAAAAATGCACATAAGTCATTGCCATAGGCTTTGATTTCTGGGAAACCCATACTATGCCATAATATGTGTCAACTTACATTGCTAGGAATAAAAAAAAAAAAAAATGGAGAAAAATGTAGCTCCTACCCTGAAGGATCTGACTGGGGAAAGGGAACATAAGCTATTATCATAATTAACGGTACCCTGTATAGTAATTGAAATATGAACAACGTACTAAGGGAACAGATGAGCTGACATCAAATTCTGCTAGTAGGCAGAATGGGTTTAAAAGAATCCATCAAGAAGATAACATTGAATTAGCCTTCAATGAATGAAAATCATGATGCTCGGTGGGTTAAGGAGGTGAGAAAGGACAACCAAGCCAAGAAAGAGAGTAGCATGAGTGAAGAGAAAAGAGCTAAAAAAGTACTTTACTGACATTAGATGTTTAATCATATTTTCCATTATTTAATTATGAGTTCTTTTTAAGGAAGGAACAGATATGATAGATATGATGCAACTTGGGACAATTTATACTTTCTTTCATTCATTCAGTAAGAACTTGCAAATTGCCTAGCCCTTAATTCTTGCTCAATAGATTGGTGTTGGTTCGGTCTGAGTTCTTAACCAGCTTTTCCAACCAAACAGTAATATGAATGTCCAACTGCTGTTTGTATCCAAAAGCATATAGACACCCATTGCTTTGATATTTTGACAGGATTTTGGATTGAACCTTAAAAAAAGTTTGTGCACACTTCCAATTATGCAAAAAAGGTCTCTTAAGGGAAGTTGGGAGCATTTATGTGAAGAAGCATCTGTGTGCTGTGTTCCTTCAATGCAGCCAGATGATTCCAATTCTCAGCATTAGGGGGAATGATCTGAAGGATATGGAAGGTCTCAGGGGCAGAGAAAGTGTAGAGAAATAAAAATGCCTTGTGTTGGGGCACCTGGCTGGCTCAGTGGGTTAAAGCCTCTGCCTTCGACTCAGGTCATGATCTCAGGGTCTTGGGATCGAGCCCCACATCCAGCTCTCTGCTCAGCAGGGAGCCTGTTTCCCCCTCTCTCTCTCTGCCTGCCTCTCTGCCTACTTGTGATCTCTGTCTGTCAAATAAATAAATTAATTAAAAAAATGCCTTGTGTTTATTTCTTATCAACTTAGATCATTTGTAAATTTTTGGCTCTGTTTTACTTACTGTTCTATGAATAAAAGGTGTATTATGCAAAAATCACTTCAACTAACATTGCTGGGCACCTACCATTTTCCAGAGCTGTGTTCAATGATTGGACAGGAAAGGCGAGTCAATTTATTCTCCTTTGCCAACATAGTAGATTGTTACAGATGCCTGGAGCACTGGGATGAGGATTTGAAAACCAAATTTAGGCTCAGATTTAAAAAGTTTTGAGGTCAGTAAACAATGTCTGCTCCTGAAGACAGTGTGTGTCTTGTAGTTCATTTGCCTCCTATATGCCGTATCCCTGCTCTAGGAGTACAGGTTAAATGAAAATGCTGGCCTTCTTAAAACTCATAACCTAGGGGTTCCTGGGTGGCTCAGTGAGATAAGCCTCTGACTCCAGGTCAGATCATGATCTCAGGGTCTAGGGATTGAGCCCGCATAGGGCTCTCTGTTCAGCGGGGAGTCTGCTTCCCTCTCTCTCTGCTTGACTCTCTGCCTACTTGTGATCTGTCAAATAAATGAATAAAATCTTAAAAAAAAAACCAACTCATAACGTAATCACATTTGTGGGTTATAACCCATACAGGGTAACAAAGTGGTACCTGATTCTGAAGGAATGTGTCTCAATAATTCACACTTTGAGGGGCAAGGTTGAAGATCTCTTAAGAAAAGCTACTTTTATCTATTTTGTATCTAGTGCTTCCCTATAATATTACATTTAAAAACATTGTTACAGAATACAAAGTATGCGAAAAACATGAAGCAATCCAACCTTCCAAAAGTTACTTCCCAGAGTATTTATTTGTTTTCACTTGGACAGCTTCTGGAATGTTGGTTTTCTTTCTATGTGTTCGCATTTGACATCCCCTAGGAGAATCTGAGCTCCCCAGAGACATAGTCCACAACACCACATTCATTTCATCTCTCATCACCCATAGGAGAGTGGTTTTGTTTTTTATTTGTTTGTTTTTTAAGGTTTTATTTATTCTTTGAGAGCAAGAGAGAGACAGCACAAGTGGGAGGGGCAGAGAGAGAAGGAGAGAGAATCCCAAGCAGATTCTGTACCGAGTGTGGAGTCCACCGTGGGGCTCAGTCTCACTACCCTAAGATCATGACCTGAGCCAAAATCAGTAGTCAAATACTCAACCGACTGTGCCACCCAAGCACCCCAAGAGAGTGGCTTTGAATGAATCAGTGAAGAACTAAGGGAACCAAACTTTTGCCCCTAATTTGGAGTTAGTCAGCCTCGGCAGTTGAATGCCAAAGTGATAACAGAGGTGGTTGGGGTGGGGGTTAATTCTGGGGGCGCCTGGGTGGCTCAGTGGGTTAGAGCCTCTGCCTTCAGGTCAGGTCATGATCCCACAGTCCTGGGAATGAGCCCCGCATTGGGTTCTCTGCTCAGCGGGGAGCCTGCTTCCTCCTCTCTCTCTCTCTCTGCCTGCCTCTCTGCCTACTTGTGATTTCTGTCTGTCAAATAAATAAATAAAAATCTTAAAAAAAAAAAAAAGTTAATTCTGTTTCAACCTCAAGGAAATCTCATGTTAGCATTCAGCAGGGTCCTTACCTGCTGCTCCCTTGAACAGCAGTATTTTTGCCAGAGGGCCATTCAAGAACTGAGAGACTTAAATTGATTAAATTTCAGCTGCAGGGCCAATAAAATCGTGGAATACTGTGGTTATACAGGGACAGCGAAAAGCTTATTGAACTTGAACTACATGAGTAATTTAAAATGACAACAAAAGGCTCATTTTCCTTGACAGCGGGCAGAGGAATCCTCGAGCCTGGCTTCTCAGCGTTCAGGTTCACTTTGCCAGGGCCGCTCAAGCAGCCTCCTGCCTTTTGTTCTACACAGAGACTGGTGGGCTGTGTCATGCCTCCTGGCAGCGCGGGCAGGATTCTTACAATTTAGACCACCGAGCTCTCAGCTCAAGAAAGGGCAAAAACTTGGACAAACCCAACAGACAGATGATTGCCTTTGGTTTGATTCCAAATGAGAATCAATGCAGCATAGCAGCTGATGGAAAGGGACGGCGCAAAGCAGAGATACACTGATAAGATAACGACATAATTTTATAGTCATTTGGCACATGGCCAGGCCAGCAGGAATCCCACAGTAAATTATGACTGTAAGACTGTCACTGCTTGGGAAGCATGTAAAAATTAGCATTTTCACCCAAGCTCAATAAAGGTTCTCCTCCACCACCCCCTCCCCTCCTTTCTTTTCCCCTCCCTTCCCATTTCCACACATAGTGTGAGATTTTCACCAATATGTAGAACAGCCCACGTGAAGAGACTCCTTTTTCAAATCTGATTTTTTTTTTTTTTTTTAATAGGAGCCTCCATGGATGTACCAATCCTGAAAATTTCATGATACAGGAGTCTATGTGTAAGAGAGAGGCATGGAATTACTTTTTGAATTCTTAAAGCTTTGGCAAAGGTGGAGTAAAAGTCAAAATCTCTAAAGCTTTTAGGTTCATTGCTTAAAAAATAATAAAGTCAGGAAAATTTTAAACCTAACACTGAACTTTGGCAATTTTGTTGGCACTGAGTCAATGAATTCATGCTTTAGGATCAAAGAGGGTCTACCCCCCTCCAGTTAGGAAAAGTTAGATGGGAATACTTATCTCCCAGTGAACAGGTAGAGTATTTCCCACAAACTACCCTTTGTTGGGGATATGGGGAGGTAGGTGAGCAGGAGGGGACATATCCAGCTGTAAGAGTTTGAAATGAGAGAGCTGAGCAAAAGATTTATCTATGGAACTCATTAGCAGACAGGTTGGGTTACACTGGAAGATTCCATCACTGGCCTCATTTCTTCTCCACTCTTCTTATGGTGCCTTTGCAATGCAATTTTACTTCTCTACTGTTTGGACTTTATGCTTAACCGTGAAACTTGCTTTGGCTAATGGGATGTCAGCAGATTCGATGTAAGTGGTAAACCATTGCCTGCAGGTTCACAGCAGTCCTGTGTGTTCTCTTCCCCCATTCACCATCTCTGCCTCTTTCCAGCCTCTCTTGGTGAGTCCCACATCTTAAATTTCAGAAATAACCAGTTTTTTTCAGAATCTTCGTGAGAAAACTCCGTTCCCCACTTGAGCTCAGGAGTTCATAACAGGACTAGATGGTGTCATGGAGCAACTTCCGTAGGTCCAGAACAACTTTGGCGGGGGGGCACATTTTGTCATATCTTCTCACATATCCTTAAAAAAAACACAGGTTTTAATGTTGAAGCGAAATCTTTAAAGAGGAGAGTGTCCCACAACAGATCCTGCGGAATCTGAGGAAGGCAATTTTTTTTTTTCTGTAAAGGGTCAGATAGTAAATATCTTAGATCTTTTAGGCCCTGTAGTCTCTGTCATAACTGTTCAGCTCGGCCTTTGTCGAGAAAAAGTAACTATAAAGGACACATGAATAAATGTCCCTGGTTATATTTTGAAAAAAAAAAAAAATTAAAGGCAGTAAACAACATTTGGCAGGTAAACTACAGCACACCCCAGTACTTTAAAAATCCTTGACAATTCAAGTGAAACATTTACATTTTAAATGTATATAAGGAAAGTTCTGCAATAAAAAAAATATATTTTCTAGCAACTATTTGGTCATTTCAAACTTCTACTCCTCTGACTGTAAGATAATTTATGCATTTTTACACTCTTCTACTTTTGATGAATTAAAATCTTCATTATTGGGGCACCTGGGTGGCACAGGTTAAGGGTCTGCATTTGGCTCAGATCATGATCCCAGGGTCCTGGGATTGAACTCCACTTCAGGCTCTCTGCTCAGTGGGGAGCCTGCTTCTCCCTCTCCCTCTGCCCGCTGCTTCTTCAGCTTGCTTTCTCTCTCTTTCTCTCTGTGAAATAAATAAAATCTTTAAACAAATACATAAATAAAATCATCATTATTGAGTTCAGGTTACTATAAAAGAAAACTTGAGATCTTTGAGATTCACAAAGCAATTCATTAGTCCTAATGATTGTGGCCTCATAAAAATAAAAAACATTTTGAAAGTCATCCAGTTTCAGATTTATATATTTTGCCAGTATTTGTTTCGCTTTTGTTTGTTTGCTTGACAGCAAGGCATACTTAAATACTGGATCTGTTCTTGGGGATTTCACAGACTTCATTCCATGATGAAGATGGTAACTAGTTGCCATGGAAATGATTACCAAAGCTCCACTGAGTGTGATTTCTGGTGGGAAATGAGCATCAAGAACAAATGAATTTTTTATAGCACTTTTAAATTTCAGAACTAACCTTTAAGCTGACCCTATCTTATTATCACTGGGATTATCTAGTTATAATTACTTCTGCTGGTAATGAAAAGTTGTTGGATATTCATACTAGAGCTGAGCTGTATGGAACACAGAATTAGACATAGCCATAGGCCATATCCTAAATTCAAACCACAGTTCTCTCTGGGGAGAAAGAGCTAGAAGAATGGCTTCTCAAGGTTTCTGAATGTGTTAGATATTTTTGTAAATGGAAGATAGGAAATAAAAATTTGAAAGTTTTCACCTCCTGACATCTGTACCAGTAATTTTCTGGGTAGACTGGTGGAAAGGAAATTGGGTTGGTAATTAAAATTAGTTTCAAGTCTCTGTTACAACATCCCTTTAGACTAAGGTTGCCACATTAAGCAAATGAAAATACAGGATTCCCAGTTAAATTTTAATTTAAGATAAACATTGAATGCTTTTTTAGTATACATACATCCCACCCAATATTATACTAAAAATTATTCACTGTTTATCTGAAACCAAAACTTAACTGGGCATCCTGTATTTTATCTGGCAACCTTTTCTTAGGGAAATGACATACATAATCTTTCTGAGCCTAGTATTTTCCTTTTAGGTTAATTTTTATCTAAATACATTCTAGCTTTAATAGGATTTTTCAAGGTTAAGAAAGGCCAGCCATTATAACAAGTGCTCTCCACTTGTTAGTGGCTTAACACAGCACATGGTACCTTTTGCTCATATCACATCCAGTGAGTCTCAGCAAGCTGCCTTCCATGTGGTGAATCAGGGTGGTAGATTCCTCTGTTCCTCGCTTTGTCATTTTTAGAATGTGAATCACAATAAAACTAAACAGTAAAACACACCCCTCCATGGATAAGATCCAGTCATGGTTGCCACTAAGACTCAAGGTGCTAGTGAATGTTCAAACCAATCATAGTGCCAGCAATAAGAAACAAGTTCCATGGGTCTCTAGCCGCATGCCCTCATTTTACTCCTCCATTCACTTATTCATATACCTGGTGTTATTTTAGGCACTAGAGAGAGAATAGTGAGTGAAATAGATGAAGTTCCTGCCTTTGCAAAGTTCTATTCTAGTGGAGGGAGATAGAAAACAAATCAACAAATAAAATTAAACATAGACTGCATCCGGGGTCTTGGATACTCAGTCAGTTGAGTATCCAACTCATGGTTGACTTGGATCATGATCTCATGAGTCGTGGGATGAAGCCCCCCGTCAGGTTTTGCACTCAGTGGGGAGTCTTCTTGAAGATTCTTTCTCTCTGCCCCTCCTTCTCTCTCTCTCTAAAATAACAAAATAAATCTTTTAAAAAATTATGGACTACAGCAGGTACTATGCAGAAGCATTAAGCAATGTACAGAGATAGAGTGTTCATGTGAGTGACTTGTTAAGACCTCTCTGATAAGGTGATATTTGAGCAGAAACCTAGAAGAAGTGAGAACATCCAGGCAAAGAGGATTCCAGACAGAAGAGGCAGAAAGTGAAAGCCTTATGGCAAGCATTCACTCATGTGAAGAACAGTGAGAAGGCTGGGGCGGGAGGTATAGAGTAGAGTGAGCAAGACTGGAAGTGGTAGACGTACTGGTCAGAGATAGGCCATTATTAAGAACTACAACTTTTTACATGAGATATAAAACCATTGAAGTGTTTTGAGCAAAGGATTGATAAAAAGTCAAGTGTTTAAAACTTGTGCTGCTTTGTTGACTATATACCATAGATGGCAAGGCAAGGGCTCAATCACAAAGCTGTTTTAATATTCCAAGTGAGAGGTGATAGATAGACTGGTGTAGACACAATGAAGTTAGTAAGAATTGGACATATTTTGATTATATTTCAAAGGTAAAGGAGGGATTTACTCAAGGTCCCATGTAATAAAAAAGCAAAGACTACTATTCTAGACCAGCTAGAAAAATAGGCTGACCTTTACTGATATAAACAATCCATGGGAGGAGCAGGGATAGGGCTTGTGGAGATCAGGAGGGTTGGATTTTAAATTAGTTAAATGTTAAATGTCTATTAGTCATTTGGGTGGGGAAATATATCTGACATTGAGTGGAGAAGTCGAAGCTGGTGGTATACTTGAGGTCATCACCATAGAGATTGCATTCAAGCAATTAGACTGGATGCAACTACCAAGAGAATGAAATAGACAGAAAAGAAAAAAGAAAAAAAAAAGTCTAAAGACTAATCCCTGGAACAGTCCAACATTAAGTGGTCAAGGAGATAAGGAATAATCAGCAAAAAGAAAACACAAAAAGGTCAGAGAGGAAGGAGATGATTCAAGGAAAAATTCAGTTGGAAGCCAATGAAATCAGACTTTCAATGCTGTTGGTTTGTTGAGGAAGTTGAGAATTCCCAAAGGGTCAGGGATTAAGCAATGTGGACGTCACTGGTGACCTTTCAAGGGCTAATTTGATGGAGAGATGTGGATGAAGGCTTTACTGAAGTTAGCTCAATAGAAAATGGGAGGAAGGTAGAAGCCCAAGTACAGGTGACTGCTTGAGGAGTTTTACAGTAAAGTAGAGAAGATTCATCCTTTGAAGTAACCCCAAGTTAGTCACTAATTTGTTTCCACTGATTCCTCAAAGATTTAATGCATGTTAACTATATAAAAGACATGATACTAGGTCCAGTGGATACAAAGGTAAATGTAATATGATATGGGGCTGTCTGAATGGCTCTGTCAGTCAAGCACCTGACTTCACCTCCATCTTAGGTCCTCGAATGGAGTCCCAAGTTGGGCTCTGCAGTCAGTAGAGGGTCTACTTGTCCCTCTCCCTCTGCCTTTGCCCCCACTTATGTTCTCTCTCTCTCTCAAATAAATGAATAAAATCTTTACAGACCTACATATACTCCAGTTTGCTGAGAACATGGTTTTGAGGTCAGATCAATGCAAATAAGAGATTACAGAGCAGTGTTAATAGAGGTCCAATTAGAGTGCTGGGAAAGCATGCTGAAAGGTGGCCATGATAAGTCTTGGTGGGTCAGGAAACATTTCATAGAGACTATGGAGGGATAGATCTTTAAAATATGATTGGGATTTATCATATGATTAATGACCTCAGAGCATTCCTGGTGGAGGATACAGCATCTGTAGAAACCTGGAGAGCATGGTTCCCATCCCTAAGTATGGAGGATGTATAAATCTGTCCCCGTGCTCTACTAAAGGCTGGCTCTAGACATACTCCTTAATGTTTGGAATCCCTCCTTCTCCCCACCATGAGCACTCCCCCCCACACCTCCCCTATATCTTTGTCAGTGCCACTTGAAGTGTGGTCCTCAGAAAATAGCATCAGTATCACAAAGGTGCATTTAATAGTACATATTTTGACCCTCCCATCCCTGACTGACTAAATCAGAAGTTCTGAGTGTAGTGCCTAGGAACTTGTGTTTTTACAAGCCTTCTAGGTGATTCTTATGGAGTCTTCCTTAGTGTCTTCCTTAACACAGTGATTACTGAGGCTTTCTCCTCTTTTCCTTGCCCCTCCTGGTACCCACCACAGCAAACTCTTGAAATTAGGGAGATGTGTTCTCTAACTTGGTTTCCTCCTACCTTCCATTCAGAAATGAACCTCTTCTGAGTCCCAACAGGATATTAACAGATACTCGCAGAAAAACAACTAAGTCAATAACCAAGAATGATCTAGTGTACTGTTCTTCAAGGAGTACTTGCTTTTTAACCATGCTTTGAAAAAAAAATTTTTTTTTTTTTTTTACTAAATAAAGTAGAGGTGAGAGGTATTTTCCTGTACATACAGTAAGCTTGAGAACAATCCAAAATTTAGTATCCCACTGTTGAATAAACCTTGACTCACTGACCAGTTTAATCACTCACCTAGTATGCCTTTACTAAGTACTGGGTTCTTCTACTGGCTGCCGGCAAGGAAAGCACAGTCATTCTTTCAAGTTATAAGGAATTCTTGCCCATTCCTGTCATCTTTCCTGGGCCCGTGTATTTGATTTTCTTTTAAGATCATCTAGGTTTAAAATAAGTTTTCTTATTTCAAATACTTCTATAAAATGTCAATTCAGAAGCTGAGCAAGATGAACTTCCATTCATTAAATGGGCTGATATTTCTTGGTCATTTAGAGATGCTTTAAAGGGAGATCAGGTCTGCATACTCTGAAAATGTTCCCATCAAATCTGAGGATCATACAGAGCAGGACTAACTTGAGAAGTCCTAGGAGGAAGGTAAACTATTTTCAGAAGCCTACCTCTCCCTATGGTTATCCTTCTGTCCACTTTCTATCTCAAAGCATGCCATGCATCTTACAGGTATCCAGAGTCCTTATGTTTCATTCCAAATTACTCTCTGGAAAGTAACAAGCAATCACAATAGCCACCATTACCACATTTAGTATAATCCAAGTACTAAGTTAAGTGCTTCAGAAATGTTATTTCATTCAATCATTGCAATGGCCATGAGATAATGATTAGCAGACTTACTTTAAAGTCTTAGAAAAGTTGAAAGAAACTTGCCCATGCTTATCCAGATTGCATACTCAGGTCTATTGAACTCAAAAGCCATGATTCATTTCATTTCACAAATGCTGCCTCTCTGACATGTCATTGTGCTGCTTTTCCAGGGGCATCTGTGTTTAATGTAATTTATGACGACAGAATGGGCTTGCACTGCCTTGAAGGGACTTGGACATGATGAACAGGTTGAGGCCACCTGATGCAGGGGCCATGGGAGACTTCTGGGATGACACGATGGGTACATGAGTACTTGCCCTCATATGAAGGCAAGTACTATGAAGGTAAGACTCACAGATAAGTGTTTGGAGAAGACATTCCTGCAAAACGAAGCCTGTTTTTTTTTGTTTTGTTTTGTTTTTGGTTTTTTTTGTTTTTTTTTTTTAGTAAATCAAGGCATATCTCAGAGACTATTAGTAACTATTAGAAACCTCCCTTTTAGAAAGAAGGAATTATTTGCATATATGCAAGTGTTGCAAGAATCCCAAATTCAACTGTTTATTTTAAAAATTTTCCCCAAAGTCTGCTGTTTAAAAAAAAAAAAATGTGTCTCCCTTAAAAAGTCCCTGAACACTCCAGCAGTGTACACTTGTTGGGTATGAGTGAGTCTAAGCAGGTGTGAGACACCCGGACTTTAGCACACATGTTGGTTATACGTGGCATATCAGATCATGGGAAACAAAGGTTAGACATCCAGGGGTTCAAATCCCAATCCTATACTTTACCAAGTGTTTCTCTAAAGCTTGGTTTCCTCATCTACACATGAAGGTAACACATCTTAGGGTTGCCCTGAGAACTCATACCTATAATTCATACATGGGTTCTATGTTGGGAAATTTGATTATACTGGGCAGTAATGGTACCTGGTGAGATTATGAGCATCAATATTGACTGAATCCAGACACCTGTAAGATGCTGAAAATCACTTCTGCATTCTCCTGGACCCAGAAATTGTATACTGTTAAGTTATAGGTAATACTGTGATGTCAGTAGGTTAGCACAATTAGGATAAGAATGATTAGCACTTTTGAACATTTACTAAAATACCCAGTTCTGTGGTAAACCCTGGACACGTGCAATATCTTATTTAAGCTTCACCATGACTGTGTGACCTAGTGTTACCCCTATTTCACAGATGAAGTTAATTGCCCAAGATCAGACAACTAGAAAGAGGTGGAGATAGGGTTTGAAAAATTCTATGGATACCCACTTCCCTGATAAGGTCTAAGAGAAAATATGTGTAGAGCCCTTGCTAGATGTAATCTCTTTATTAATTTAAGGGATATTATTATTCTCCCTTTCAGTCTTAATGTAGTTCTATAAAATAAACACTGAATATGAGCTCTCATCACTAAGATATTTTCTAGTGAGTAAAAAATCGTTACCTAGGCACTCAGAATAAAGTATGGCATCATTTTCATTAGTTATATGGGTTGTTGAAAGCTATTACTATGAAATCATTCCCACTCCATTTAAATAGGACAGATTATAAATGGAAGTGATTTTACTGTCTCCATTCAGATGATATCCCAGTGTTTAGTCAGGGGTAGGAGGTGAGTGGGGAGGAAGAAGGGGTATTAATGGGACCACTGTCTAAATCTATCCTTTAACTTAGCATTTCATTGACAGCTGAAAATGCACTTGGAAAGCTATCTGGGACGTAAATAGGTCAGGAGCGGACAGACAGCTTTTCACAAATCTGCTATTTACCTAAGAGAGGCATCTTGTGGGTTAGCCCGGAGGAATTCACTTTCCTGCTTGGTTTGCCACAGAAGGGAAACAGAGCCCTTGCGTTTGCTCAGCTGTGAGATTCCCATGAAGCAAACAGAGGTCTGCCTGGGCATACTGTGTGTTTGCACAGCCCGTGGTGGCAGCTTTTCAAGACCCACCAAACTCTGGAAAGCCCGTCAGAGTCCTGGGTCCGTGATAAAGTAAACAGCGCGCTGAGCCCTGACTGCCCGGCTGTTCTCATAGCACAGCCTATGAATGTCACCAGTTGAATTAAATCTCAACAAGACCGAACACGACACGTGAGAGTTAAAGTGTTCTTGTACTTGCCGACACATTAGCTGCTTCCTCCTGCAAGACACAGTCTCTCCACCAAGCTGCTGGAAATCTGATTATAAGGGCAGATGGAGAAAGATCCACTCTGTGCTCTTCTGAGGACCTTTTCTCAACCTAGTAACCATATTTTCCCTTAAGACTTCAGATCAGAGCACCTAGCAGGAAGGTATCCTGCTAAGCAGGATACAGGGCAGGCAGCACTATTACACAGCCTGGCTTTTTTCAAAACCACTTGCACATGTTATTTTCTCAGTTGCCTGGAATAAGTATCATTATTATTATCTCATTTTATTCCTTAGACAACTGCTGCTCAGATATGAGTGGTAGAAACAAGGTGCCTATAGTTTTGTCTCTAGGGCCTGCAATCTTTCCACCTTCCTCTATGATCTTTCTAGATATGCATTACTCAAAAGTGTGGGGCCGTGGAGCAGCAGTGTCTCCATCAGCTGGGCACTTCTCACTAACAGAATCTCAGGCCCTACCTGGACCTCCTGAATCCAAACCTGCATTTTTAACAAGATCTCCAGGAGACACTGAAGTTTGAGAAGCCCTGTGCTAGTGATTTATAAGTGTGGCATCTCCTTTCTCCAACTGAGCAATATAACCACACATGTGACATTGACATCACATGTTAAATACCAAAGTGGCAGCAGAGATCATGCCATTTCATGAGCTATCATATGGACTTAAGCTCTATAACTTCACCTTCGCTTCTTGAAAATACCGTTTTTAATACTAATACAACTTCATCCGCAGTTGCCCCTTTGCCCACACCTCAGCGAGGAAATGATGCTGTGCGTCTCTATATGTTTGGGTAACAATGCCCCTTTTCATTAATGTGGTGGATGGTGGGGGTAGGCCATTTGAAGCCGAAGCCAGATATTCCATTAGGGGCTTTCCAGTTGATGCAAACTTAAATTAAATGTTCAACGCCACGTCGCTGCTTGTGAAATTGCAGCCCTCCTGCCATGTGGTGTGCTGCCTAACAATGGATTATATTTGATGTTCCTAAGACAAATTATCTATTGGAAATCAATGCTATGTCAAATAGCTTTGCTGATAACCAGTTAAAATGAGCCCAGATAAGTCATTTAAATGCCTTGGTTCTTATTCTCCTTGCCTGTAATGTTAGATCAGGTAATCTCTATGTATCTCGTCCAAGTTTCAACACAGAATTGGAATTTTAAAAGTTGCTGAAGGGTTAGAGAGGCTCGAAGAACAAAGTGAATTCACAGGCAAATCTCTCCCCCCCGCCACCCCACATTCTTTTGTGAGTGGAATCTCCTGGGCCCTTCATTAATTAACCTTTTTTTTTTTTTAAGATTTTATTTATTTATTTATTTGACAGACAGAGATCATAAGTAGGCAGAGATGCAGGCAGAGAGAGAGAAGGAAGCAGGCTCCCTGCCCAGCAGAGAGCCCGATGTGGGGCTCGATTCCAGGACCCTGGGATCATGACCTGAGCCGAAGGCAGAGGCTTTAACCCACTGAGCCACCCAGGCGCCCCACATTAATTACACTTAAGGTAACTATTTCTTTTCTTATCCTTAGCCTGAAGAGCTTCTCAAAGCTCAGCACCATAGCGCAAACCAGCCCCACAGTGAAGTGTGTGATGGAATGCGAAGGAGAAACAGAAGCTCTCCAAGGAATGTACAGAACAATCACAGGGCCAGATGCTGCTGAAGTAGGGCAGGTCGCCCGGGAAGAGCTTGCTGGGGGCTGGGGGGTGGGGCTATCCCACTACAGACGAAGCCAGGATTACCTACTGAGAAGTAGGTAAGTTTGCACTGGTCTTTTTGTCATACTATTCCTTTAACGTAAGTTCTAGAATAGCCCATGCTCCATTTTTAGGTTCCTCTAGGCACTTTTATTCTGAGACCTCCATCTCAGTTTTTTGCCTAAACATGGCCACTTCGGTTTAGACAAAACCCAGACTCCTGAGGTGAGGGGATGCTGTCCGGCTGGTGCTGGTATCCGAGGGGTCACCTACATTGTAACCTCAGATATTTGTCCCCTGGGACTGTCCCCTGTCCCCTGGGGCTGTAACCGAAGGAGTGTGTAATTGCATATGTGTGTGCATGTGTGTGGGTGGGTGGTGAGCGCAGCTAGAGCAAGTTTAAGAAAGAGAACACTAATCCCAAAAGTCCAGAAAACACTGGATAGGGTGAAATTTTATGATACTTAGCATTGGGCCTAAAGCATTTCAAAGGACATTTTTTCTAAATTGAAAAGCTGATGTAACTTAGTTTCAGTTACTGCGGGGGACAGGGGCGGGGGGGCTCTGACTGTGCACTCATTTTAGTGAACAGGGGTGGGGTGAGCACGGGATGGTTCCAGTGCAGAGCAAGGATGGGAAGAGCTCAGGAAAGCCAGGGTTGGTACAGCAGCCTCAGGAAATAGAGGCAGGGTCCTGGGACCACAGACTGGCCACAGGTCCTCAGGCCTTCCTGAGACCCCCATTTCCCAGGTTTGGGGGAGCCCTGGGATTACCTACTGAGAGTCTTTTCAGTGTATAAAGAGCGCTTAAGAATGAATGTTGGGGGTGCCTGGGTGGCTCAGTTGATTAAGTGGCTGCCTTCGGCTCAGGTCATGATCTTGAATTCCTGGGATGGAGTCCCGTGTCGGGTTCCCTGCTCCGCAGGGAAGGCTGCTTCTCCCTGCTTGTATGCTCTCTCTCTCTCCCTCAAATAAATAAAAATCTTTAAAAAAATGATTTAAAAAAAAGACTGAATGTTGGTACAGACATTTGCCCTTGTCAGTCATCTTGGAATTAAAAAAAGCACAGAAGTCTCATGATTTTACATGAATCCTAAATGTCAGCCTCCCTTCTGCTCTTTTTCCCCCCCCAAACCCACAGTAGGAAAGTTGCTTTATATTACCTACCAGTATGCACATGCATGCATATATACAAAACTGAACCAAAGTTTCATGAGATATTGTCTCTCCATATATGTGATGTACTCACATTTTCCTCCCTACCCTGTTAGATTCTATTTTGTTTTGAGAAGCTAGCCTATAATTGCTTGTAGGTTTGGGATGGAAGGGGGATTTTTTCATGGGTGCTCCCGGTCTGTCCACTTGGCAGGCGTTTCTGGGCATCCCGTGCTCCTTCCTGTCACTGTCAGCCTATCTCTGAAGCCCTTGCAGGCTCTGCTGCTGGGCTTGCCGGAAACACTCTAAATTACTGTATGGTCCAAGGCAGAACTGCGGTCACCATGCTGGTCCCATCAGAGAGATGATGTAGACAAACCCCTGTTCCCTTATCTCTGTTGAGGTCCAGCCCACAAAATAAAAACCATACCAGTCACTTTAATAAAGAGAATGTAATATAAGGAGTTGGTTAAATTTGTACAGAGGACTAAAGAGTCAAAAAGGGAAACTGGGCCATGCAGATACAGTGACCATAGGAAGCAGCTGCCTGCCCTGCCCCTCCCCAAGGATTAGGGGGATAAAGCAAGGGAATTAGGCTATTGGAAGCTTGGGGTTCAGAACTCTGAAGAGGGGCACACTGCCTCCAGCCCCAAGGCCTTCAGAGCTTGGAGGAAGTCCCCTACAGACTCAGAAGACAGTTCTCCAAGGTAGCAGCACCAGCCACCTTGGTACTCATATCTTTGGTAAGGGCGGAGTGTTTCCACCACGTGCTGGTTCAGGGAAAAAGGGGAAACATGTAGAGGGAACCCAAATGCTACTATGTAAGCCAACCATTGCTGATGGTGAGTCATTGCCCAGTGACACAGAGGAGACAGCAAAGAGAAGGAAGGAAGCTCTTCTTCCCTTCTCCAGCCTTGCATCTGCCCTGAATTCCTCTAGGACCCCTGTTGTCAGAGGCTAACAAGGAACTAGCTGGAAAAGCAGAAATAAGGTCTCAGCTCCAGTGCCATGGAAGGAAGTAGGGTATGAAGTTGATAGATGATGGCCTGTTCACCAGCATAACCCTTTCTGCCTCATTGCTTAATTTCCCGCAGCACCACCATACAGACCATATAAGGGTACTAGACCCAAGAGAACTGAACTATTGAGAACGTTTACTGTTAACTTTGGATTTGACAGTTTCTATAACTCAAGGAGAAATAATTCAGCAAAAAGTAAAATTAAATTCTTCACCAGGCCCCCAGTTACCACAACTGGCCCTTGAATGGAGGCCCAACCTTCAACTTTGTCTCGTAGAATGTCTCCTGTTAAAAACTTCCCTAATGTGACACTCAGCCCCCACATTAGAGAAAATCATTGCCTGTCATCAGAAAGCCTGGCCCTACAGTGTCTCTTCTTCTGTCCTTAACTCCCACCAGTATCATCTATAGATCACACAGCTCCCGTGCCTCCCAGAGTGTGGTTCTGAATGTCTGAGTGAAGGCTGGAATAACACATAGGAATTGGGCTTGAGGCAAAGGGGGCACTGCAGAAGAGAAAGCAAAGTGAGCTTTGACGCTCCAACCCCAAAAACTAGCTTTTCAAAGTCTTTCAATCATGAATCATGAAGTCAAGATATGTCTCCTCACTTTCCTGGTCTGTAAGCAGGTAGCTGTTTTAACACACACACACACACACACACACACACACACCCCACATACATGAGCACAATAACTTTCAGAGATCACATACACACACACACACCCCACATACATGAGCATAATAACTTTCAAAGACAATGGAGTCTAGTTCAGTGGTTCTCAACCAAGGGCAATTTTGTCCTCCAGGGGACATTGGCAATGCCCAGAGATGTTTTTGATGATCACCATTGACGTTCAGGGGCTATTGCATCTACAGGAGAGGCCGGGGACACTGCCAGACAGTCAACAATGCACACATAGGCCCGAAAAACAGAGAATGGCCTAGCCCAAAATGTCATTAGTGCTGAGGTTCTGAAACCTTAGTCTAAACACATAATATAACTGGCTCTGCCAAGAATCTTTCCCTACAATGACACTAATATTTTATGTCATTTTACAGAGGAAGGTGGGACTTCCAGCATAGCAACACCAATGCTCTTTAAAGAAATGTTCCCCATCATTCTGGCTGCCTCTTATCGCTTTCATAGGGTAAAATGGATGATCCCTTGTGCCTCAAGACTGGTCCTTGGGTAACTCCTTGGCCGTCCTGCTTTGGTGGTATACCACCATGGACATGTTCACACTCTGATACTTTACAGTGTTCAAAATAATAGGAGGCCTATCTTTGGAAGTGTTCAAGGGACCAGAGGAGCATCTATCAGGGAAGAAAGTAAGGAGAGTCTGTCCTTGCCTAGGATTTCCCTCCAAACTCCAGGAGTTTCTGAGTGCATTCATGAGACCTCTGTGAAACAAAATGTGCACAAGACATTGAGATGGAAAAAACGGTGATCAGAGACCACAGCACTGTTTGACTCTTACAAAGGAAATCAAGTCTCTCTTTTCCCACAACACGGGATGATTCCCCCAGTGTCGGAGGACTTCAGTTCCTGGCTCTAAAGTAGCAGCACTGTGCACCAGAGAGCATGGTTAAGGCTTGGCAGGACTCACAGAAGGGTCTTCTGCTAAGCCTGCCTGCCTGCTGGCAGTCCCAACATTCCTGAATGTGCCCTCTCATCCTTGCCAGTATTTCCTGGGCATTAAATCAAGAACATTTTGAGAAGGTCTTGAGAAATAGCTTTGAAACCAGCTCTGATGAAATCCAAAGCTGGTGTCTCTTTGAGTGTGACATCCACATGAATGAACAGTATCTCGAAGGTATCTGCCTGCCTCTAGAGCAGGGAGGGGCTAATACAGTGAAACCCTGTTAGCTAGCTAGAAATCAGGAGAATCTGGGGAGGAGAGGAAACTGTGTCTACATTGTAGCCCCAGGCTGCTGTCTCTTATTTTATTTCTCCAGAAAATAGTTGAGGTTGGGGTGTGTTTTGTATAATTCGTGTGGTATTTAGTAAAGAGGGAGAAAAATGCCATACTTTTAATATGTTCCTTACATGAAGAAATAAATTCTACTTTCTCTGCTTATGGGGTGGGAAGCCTGTTATATACCCTATGGGCTGACTTACCTTTGGCTTAAAACATCTAAAAGGCAATAAATTCATGTTTCATCAGGTGACTCATAGGAAAGGCGCTTTCCCCTTCATACACTACTTCTTGGGTGTGAATCATCACCACCTGAGGGACTTTGAAATACCCAGATGGTAAGTCTAGGTGTGCCCCAGGAACCTGCATTTCAGACGAGTTCTGAAATGATGATGATGTCAGTACCACTGGCCTGGGATCACTCTTTAAGAACCATTATCCTGAATGGCATGATCAGAGATATTGTAAACCAAAGGTTATTCAAATGGCTCCCTCCTTAGGAAACATGCATGGACTCCAGCTACTTACTGAATAAAGTACATCATCTTAGCACACCTTTCAAGATCCCTTAAAACCAACCCATTTCCCACCACTCCTTTCAAGCTCTGTTTACCCTGGCTTATAGAGACACTTCCTTCCCCCAGGGTGTTGGAACCTTGGAGTGTTGTGATTCCTGACACACAATGTTTTCTTCCACCATCCTTGCCTGCATACTACAAATGTTTTAAGAAAGAGGCCAAGCATCTCCTTTCCCCTATCAAGCAGAAACCTTGGTTTTGTCACACCCATCCCTCTGCTGCACCCCCATACCCCCATAGCAGTTTGCTCCTAACAAAGCTCTTCTCCTTTAAACACACACACACACACACACACACACTCACCCTGCCTGAGACTGACTTTATGCAGGACAATGTGTCAGGCAGTACAGAGTCAACAAAGCAATGTAGAGAAAAGAGAGAAAGGAGCATGCCCTCCAGCTGGCAGAGTTCTAGTTAAACAATGTGGGTGTGCAAGACACATCACATTTCTGTATTTTTCCTAGTTTTAAAGGTTTAATTAAAGTCTAACATCAAGCTTTTACTGAAATGGAGAAGACATATAAATGCAGGCACTTTAGAGCCTTTCCTTTCTCTCCAGCTCTCCCTAGAATCTGGGAGGTTTCTATAGAGTCTGGACAGCAGGAGCTGGACTTCTAATAGCCAGTTCCCAAATGCACTGACATCCTCCTTATCCAAGCCTCAGTGGTGGATCTCTGCTTCCATGACAGGCTTGAAATATAGGAATCATCACAGAAGCTGGAAAGTTTCTGCCCAGGGTACTGCTTCCCTGAAGTCTATTTACCACTTTGTATAACTGCCACCGTGTAGCTCATGAGCCACTGTTGCTCTTGGAACCCTTAGACACCTCCTTTGTTGAAACCTTTCAGAAATAAGTGCAGAGAGCATCTATTTTCCTGGGTAATTTCCATATTGCTTTTTTTTTTTCTTCTTCAAAAGCTCCCCAAGAAATAAAGAAGATCACAAATAGGCAGCTTCAGACTTAGCTTCTACCAGATTTGCAACCCAAGTGAAGACTGTCCCAAGGAGTGTGCTCATTGGCTGACTTGAATCATATGTTAACCTCTGAACCAATCATTGTGATTCAAGGGGTTTGGTGTCCTGACTGGCCAAGCCTGGTTGATACCTCAACCCTGGAGCCAGAGGTGGGGTCAGCTGCACACAAGTTTCCTGGTGGACAATGGGGGAAGGTGTGGTTCCCCAAAAGGAAGGGATGGGTTGTGTCAACAGAAGAAGGTCAGACAGAAATATACATGTCTACTACAGTGAGCCAGAACTCAAAGACTGATCAATTTATAAAATCTCGACTAGCAAAAGGGTCATAAGTAGTCAGTCTTCTCTAGGTGCAGCAGATAAAACTGTAATGCACAGAAAATTTGAGAAATTTGCCCAAACTCACACAGTCAGTTAGAGGAAGAATGGTCCCACCTTTGTGTTTTTCATGCTTCCTGTCTAAGTCCTCCACGGTGCAGGACTTGCCTGAGCCTGTCTTTCTTGCCCCAAAGTTCAGGACAGGTTTGTTTTACCTCTCTATACAGTCCTGCACTCCTCATCAGGATTGAAGCTAATGCTCTCTAATGAGAGTTAATTTGGGAATTATTTACATGTGCATGCTTGGAAAATCTTCTCCAAAAAAGTAGCAACTAAAAGTACTTAATACAGTGATGGACATTTCAAATGCTGTTGGCAAAGATGGTTACTTCAAAGCAGAACGTACTCTCAGTCACTACCATATACTGGTCATCGAGTCAACCTCTGCATAGCATCTGTTCTTGTCAAGGAAGACATTGGCGTTTTGAACAAGTGGAAAAACATTCATGAAACATTATTATGTAATGGAGTATTTAATAAAATACTATTATATGATCTTATTTATACACAAGTATATGAAGATATGAGAGTATAAACACAGAAACGGAGATGTTTGGAAATATATTTTAAAATGCTATACTATTGGGACACCTGGGTGGCTCAGCCAGTTAAGCAGCTGCCTTCAGCTCAGGTCATGATCCCAGGGTCCTATGATTGGACCCCATGTCCATGTGCACTACCATGTCAGGCTCTGCTCTTAGTGGGGAGCTACTTCTCCCTCTGTCTCTGCCATGCTCTCTCTCTCTCAGATAAATAAAATCTTTAAAAATAAATAAATAAAATATAAGAATACTGTTTACATTTGAGTGTTGAGATTATGGCTTTTTTTCTTTATACTTTTGGGGTTTTATTTTAGGAAATTTTATCATGAGCCCATATTGCTAACACAACATATGCACGCATTTCCTGAATTTTAAGACATCATTGATTATAAGAGCACCATAAACTTAACAGCTTCTTAGTTAAAAAAAAAAATCACTATTATTTTATTATTATATATTATTTTTTTTATCCCAACCAAATGTATGATTTGTTCTTGAGGAAATAATAAAAACGGAGGTGTTTTTGTCAATAAAAGGGCAAAGAAATAATATGAGATCATACCTTGGTTACAAGTTAATGATCATTTTCTACACAATGTGGATGTGTCAACATTTTAAAATTTTAGCTTTAAGATGGACATGTGCCATTAAAAATAAACACAAATTACTTGCCAGAGTTATAAATCCACAGACACTGAAATAAATAACCGAAAATGAATATGTTTAAACATTGAAGTCTCTCAACAATGTTCATAGACCCAAACGCCAAGTACAAATAATGTGACAAAAAATGACATCAGCAGCTAATTTCCACTTCACTTCTTCATAACATGGCTGTGTGGTAGTGCACATGGGAATTGCAAAGACTAATGACAAATCACTTATAGTAGCCAAGATCATCAACAAGGAATCTTAACGATATGTACAGAGACCAGAAAATTTCCAGGTCTGATTTTGGGTGCCAGAATTTGGTTCCCTAGAAGCAGAAATAAGGCAAGAATTCAGTGTAAGTAGTTATCTGGGAGTTGCAGGGAGCACTAGTCAGCGCTTGGGGAAGTGAAGGACAGCAGGGAGTCACCCGTCACTGGGGCAGCAGGCGCTGAATGCCATGAGAAAACACTGGGGCCTGGAGAACACATACCTTGGAATTCACTCCGGAGAGTTATGGGTTGAACACGGGTCCTAGGAATTGTGCATTTTCTGACGTTTCTCGCTTGCTACTTAAGCTTCTGGACAGAGCAGTCTTCTGTGGTTTGGAGAAAATAAGCCCTCAGGCACAAAGCTGCAGATGTTGATGAGCTATGTCATGAACAATTGGCCAGTCTGAGGCAATGTGGCTACAGCACAGATCGCACTTGCCATAGGAGGTCCACCTTAGCTCAGGAGTACAGCAAATTGCTTTTTCACCATTTTAAGTATTTCTTACAGTATTCACCTCTTGGCTTTCCATCTCTTTACTCCACTGACCATATCGTCAGTAGTTTTCTGTGCTATAGTCAGCATCACAAATTATCTGGTAACCACTTCCTGCCAATAAAGATTCAAAATCTCTTTGCAGCAGCTCTGGGCACATTTGGATTTGCTGGTTCACAAACTGGCAGCCGTTCACAAAGGGCAGGGAGAGATAGAAGAAAGGCTGGTGGCTCCAGATTGGTAGGCAGCATGTGGAACAAGTCAGGAAACTTACATATGACACTTGTCTTGAGCGACCACAAGATGCGTAAATGTCCCTACCCGCTGCCAGGACCTTGAAAGTTTACGCAGAGGCTTTAACCACATTACGTGTGCTCTGTCGCGGGTACCTTGAAGGTAGTCTCCACACCCCACTGTTCTCTCAAGGCCATGTCCTTGAAACAGCTCCCACCGCAGAAACGGTGGGCAGAATGTACATTTCAAGGACAGAGGAGGGGTTTCCCATTGCCTGGATCCAGCCTGTGGGACAACCAGCAGTCACGTCCTCTCGACGACCTCCAACAGGATTGCACCATCTATTCTGACATTTTAAAAATGGGTTTCTGCATGATTAATTTCTGATTGTTTTACAGAAGACTCACTGTCTTGAAGTTCATTCCCCTTTCTTCTCTGAAATGGACACATTAAGGTGAGTCAGACCTGTGTTATTAGGCAGCTGGAACTCGAACCATAGTCCGAGTGATCCCATATTTTCATCAAGGCACAGTGTTTGAACGTGTATGTATAGATGCAGCGGCCACAGCAGACCTGTCCCAATGGTCTGCAATTGACAGCAATCAACAAGACTCCCATTAATAACCCTCTGAAGTAAGAAGTAACTATCCTCCTGGGACAGAGAAATCAACCTTCCCCTGCTACAAAGCTCATAGGCCATTTGAGGCAGGGAAGACAAAAGCAAATTTACTTTTTTTTTTTTTTTGAAAAATGTTATTTGAGTCATTACCACTACCTTCTAGGCCCAGACCCATATTCTTTTGTCAAAATAGTTCACTATTACTATACACACACATACACACACACACCTGGATTTCAGAAATATGTAGCTCAGAATGAAAAGGGGACAAAATCTATGCAGAGAGAGAAATGTTTTTCTTTCCTTCTTTTTCTTATTTTTTAAATTTTTGCACAACAGTAGTCTTTGGGGAGAGAAATCTCTTCATCTGGGACATACTTGGATAAGGCTGAGTGAAACAGGAGACCGGGTGTGATGTGGATATGGCCAGATACCAAGACCACAGGAGTGGGATGAGGAAGGCGACGCTCTGTGTGATAGCAGATAGAATGTGAACACCAGAGCAGTGCAGAGGGAGGGGCTGGGGAAGAAATCTGAGAAGGAAAGACGGGAGCCAAACAGATGGAGAGGGGCTGGGACTTGGTGTGGCCAGTGAAATGCCACTATGGAGGAATGATGCTTACTTGCTCCTTGAAAAGCTGCTTTTGTTGCTGAAAAGCAAAGCCCTACTTTGGCGTTCTGAGCTATGCTGTCCTTCCCCGGAAAAGTCTGTCATGCTCATGCATAGTTTGATGTGTTTGAATTCCTTTTAGAGATTAAAAAAAAAAATGAACTGGGATTGAAATCAAGTGGTTGTGGAAGCGGGTCAGAGAGAGTATACAAGGTCGAAGGTCATGGGAGGTTGTCGTGGGGCTGAGATTATAAACTCTACCGGCAGAGCCCACAGTAACGATGAGGTACAGTTCCCTGTACCTCCTTAACCCAGGGAACCAGAGATAGTTTAAGTCAGGTGTACCTATTATTAAAGGTACAAGTGACCTTCAACTGAAATCTGGCCTCCACATTTCTGTGTGTTTGTGTGTGTGTGTGTGTGTGTACACGCGCATGTGCACGCTGTTTACCGTATGTCTTAGAACATCAAGGCGAAGCTCTTTTTTTAAAGAAAACTTGCATAAAAACACATATTATGTACGGATGCCATTTAAAAATAAATATGCATGTTATATACTCCTTGGTAGTAAGGGTTATATTTTTGTCACTTTTCTCAAATTATCATGCACCTACCTTTGGCTTTTATTATTTGATGTGAGGTCAATAGCATTGAGGAAACACTGAAAGGGATGAGGAAGAAGAGAGAAGATGGTGGTCTGTTTTAATTCTTTAAACTATATGACTTCTTTATTACAAAATTAGTTGATTCCTAAAAAGAATGAAGATCTTATAACCTTGTCAACATGAAGAGTGTAGAGAGAAAACTAGATGCCAAATATAAGTCTAGTTATGGTGAAGATATTGTATTGCTTGTGAGTAATATTTATGTTTCACCTTAATTATGAAAATATGAGTAATGAAATGATACATTTCATAATTTATATATGAAACTTGTTTATGAGGAATGTCATTATTTTTGAACTATTAATAATTCATTGAGTTTTAAAAATTAAGTGGATTGTTTATGATAAAAACAGTCTCACAATTAATGGAAACAAGGTGAATTCATATATATTTTGTTGTATGCCTTTCATTAATTAATTGGTTGCTTGGTTTTTTACAAAAACACACTGTCCATATAGAGGTATAGAAAAGGTTCTAGCATGCCACTTTGTTAACAGTAATTAGTTTAGGGTGGTGAACTTCTGTATCCATTCCTCAGTTGATGAACATTTGGGATCTCTCCATAGTCTGGCTACTGTTGATAATGTACTAGACAGCAAACTTTGGGATGACAATTATTGTTCCTATTTTCCTAATTTTGTTCCAATTTACAGAAGGAGAAAATTGACTGTTTGGGTTTTATCTTGGTTAGGTATGTTTTATTCAAATGTGGCATACAGGAAAATGCCCTGGCATAAGATTTAGAAGATCTGTGGTCTTGTCACCCACCTAAACTTTCTGTGCTGTAGTTTAATCTTTTTCAAAATGGAGAGTGATGTTCTTAGCTTCCCATGGATGAAAGGACTGTGCCTAGTTGTGCCTAGTTGTTTCTCTTTTTTTTTTAATTTTCACCTCTTATAGCCCTATTGCTCAGCATAGGAACAGGCTTCTGTTTAATAAGTGTTTAATAAGGCTTGTGTTTAATAAGTTCAATACATAATGATCATATGATAATCATCAAATAATGGATAGTTAATATTACTATATAATTAATACAAAAAATAATAAAATGATGTAAAATACATGCTTTGTGTCTAATAAATATTTATTAGATGGTTGAATCAAGGAATGAGGCATGAATGGTGTTTTGAATCATTCAACAAGATGTCAAACTAAGGAATAATTATTATATAGCTAGTATTAAAATTCTCCAATAACCAGATTGTCAGGAGAATCCCTAAGTGGTCATGCCTTAATGGCAAGAAAGGCTGAATCAGCTCTTCTCTGTTAGGATTGCAAGTCTTGATCTGGAAAACTCTAAAGATTTCTCAAATTTCAAGGCCTGGGGGCAGAATGATTGACTGCTTTTATTATTTGTTTATCATTTAAATATTAGTGTACAAATACTAATATTCATTATTTAAAAATTGTATCAGTATAAGCATAAGGAAAAAAGGTTAAAATCATCCACAGTTCCACCACCCAACGATAAATGCTGTAAAGATTTCTGTGTATCTCTGTAGATGTGTGTGCGTGTGTGCGCGCACATGCAAAAAGGAGGAAGTAGATAAAGAGAATGAGATAAAAAAAAAAAAAAAAAAAAAAAAAAAAAAAAAAAAAAAAA